>NC_133450.1:171844108-172144108 GCF_048565385.1 Saimiri boliviensis
GCCACCACGCCCAGCTAATTTTTTGTATTTTTAGTAGAGACGGGGTTTCACCATGTTGACCAGGATGGTCTCGATCTCTCGACCTCGTGATCCACCCGCCTCGGCCTCCCAAAGTGCTGGGATTACAGGCTTGAGCCACCGCGCCCGGCCGATCTTGCCATCTTTCTGATTCAAAAACAAATTTTGGTACCACACCATTAAAGAAGTATTATTCATCCTACCATTGTCAAAGTTGGTAGGCTAACCATTTGCTTTTGTGTCTTTCTTACATGCAAAATAGTTTAGCATCCATTTTCCTTTGTGTCTGCACCTGTGTGGCAAAATTCAGTGCTTGTGTATCTGTTATGATTCTTGTTACAGGAGCCAGGCAGGTGGATGTAGATGTGTAATAAGAGGGTTAAAATGATTGTAATGGCAGCTTTTGGTTTTATGTTCCTAAAAAGCCCCTACAGGTGGCATTATTTAAAGCAAGAAGACTTTTGGATACTTTAGGATACCATTTTTTTCCCAAGTTCTCTAGGTGCAAAAGGTGGAACAAAGAAGTCAAAAGGTGAAAGGGAGGTGACGTTGTGATGAGATTTTCTTGGGGATAATTCTGGGTGGCCATTCTACCCTTCTCCACCTTCCCGACAAGGTTATAGGGGGACCTTTGTTCTCCCCTAGTGGATGACTCTTCAAAGGTAGCTGGGGTCAGGCCTTTCTCAAAGGGTCTCTTGCCATGCCTGAGACTCCCGCCTCAGAGCGCTGAGTGCTGCTTTGGGGGAAGTCTTCTCTTCTGAGCAGACCACCGCTGCTCCACACGGAGCCCAGGCTCAGGCCCAGGACACATCTTTGTTGTGTTTCTTCCAGTTTGAAAACTTGGATCGGTTTGCTGTTAGAATTTCAATTTCCCTGAACCAGATAGGAATCGTTTTTGCGCTTGCTAGCATTTAATGCTATAACCTTCTTATCAGTTCTTTCATTGTCTGCCAAAGTCAGGGTTAAGGAGCCAGGTTTGCATGCTTCCTCAGCACGACTCCCTGTGAGAAAGCAATAGGCTCATGGAAAAATTAAAAATAAAAAATGATCCCAAAGTTTTTTCTCTGAATTATTATACTAACTTTCTGAAACCGTGAGTGGTTCCTTCTAGGCTTTTTTTCCTAGGCCCCTCTCAAGGTCAGTATAGTTATGGTCCTGGTTGATTAATGAAGGTGGGAGGACATTTTTGAAGATTTGAGTGTTTTTCTACATTCTAGAGAAAAACTCAGAGAAAAACCAAGTTCTTACTAACGTAGCTTCGTTTGGGGGACTGGGCGTGAGGATGTTGAACACACTTGTCTGAATGCAAACCTCTCATTTACTGTGGTATGCCTGTGGATTTACATTTGTAGCCCGGCTTTTCTCTATGATATAAAAAGAACTGGAGCTCAGACTAGTTCAAAGAATGTGTGAGGAACAAGGCTTTGCACCATTCTTGGAAACTTACATACAAAAATACCTCCTTATACATATAAATAAATCTCAGGAAACATATTGAACAAAGAAAGTTACAGAATATGAGATCCAGACTTTAAAAAAAAAAAAAAAAAAAAAAAAAAAAAGCTTCCTTAAATATCTGCAAGGGCTTATTTCGTTATCAGTATCAGTCTGCTATAAGAATAGCCAGCAACTTGCAAGAGGCACAAGTGTTGGTGTCACAGGGCAAACCCCAAAACTGAGGTCCAGCCTGGGTGGGACCTCATGGGTTCTTGGTTTCAGGCAGGAAGGAATTCAAGAGCTTGCTGACAGAGCAAAGTGAAAGCAAGTTTATTAAAGTAAAGGAATAAAAGGGCGGCTGCTCCATAAGCAGAACAGCCCTGAGGGCTGCTGGTCAGCTATTTTTATGATTATTTCTTGATCATATGCTAAACTAGGGATAGATTATTCATGAGTTTTCCAGGAAAGGAATGAGGAATTCCTGGAATTGAGGATCCTCCCCTTTTCAGACCGTATAGGGTAACTTCCAGACATTGCTATGGCATTTGTAAACTGTCATGGCACCGGTGGGAGTGTCTTTTAGTATGCTAATGTATTATAATTAGTGTATAATGAGCAATGAGGACAACCAGAAGTTGCTTTTATTACCATCTTGGTTTGACAGGATCTGGCCGGCTTCTTTCCAGCATCCTATTTTATTAGTGGGGTCTGTCTGGGATTTAGAGCGAGAAGAAGCCACCAGTCCCCTGCTTGGAAGGGCTATCACTGTGGGTGCAAAGCAGGGAGCAAGCAGGTGGTCTCTGGAATGTCTTGCGGCTGGGAGTTCATGTGACATTCATGAAGCAAGCAACCCAGAAACAGTGGCTAAAGAGCTTAAGAACTAAACTGAAGCGCCATCACAGGACAGGGTGGAGGATCCCCGAGCACCCCCGGGACAGCTCTGGGCAGTGGAGGCAGGTGGGATGCAGCCCCTCACAACCCCCACGGCCTCCTGCCTGGGGCTTCTCATCCTGTCCTCTTGTTTGCTTGCCGACTGTAGGTTCATCCCAGAGGCCTGGTCGGCCTGCACAGTCACCTGTGGTGTGGGGACCCAGGTGCGAATAGTCAGGTGCCAGGTGCTCCTGTCTTTCTCTCAGTCCGTGGCTGACCTGCCCGTGGATGAGTGTGAAGGGCCCAAGCCGGCATCCCAGCGCGCCTGTTACGCAGGGCCATGCAGCGGGGAAATTCCTGAGTTCAACCCAGACGAGACAGAGGGGCTCTTCGGTGGCCTGCAGGATTTCCACGAGCTGTATGACTGGGAGTACGAGGGATTCACCAAGTGCTCCGAGTCCTGCGGAGGAGGTAAGAGAGGGGATTCTGGCTCAGAGCCCCGCCATCTTCTTGCCCTTTTTCTCTCTCTGCTCTTCCTGCATGCAGCTGAGTCGTGTGAGTGCCTCGAGTCCAAGAAAGATAGACAGGAGGAGGAGGGGAGGCAGCCATTCCAAATGTAAAGCATTCTGAATGAAACACAGATGTGTTTCTCTCCTGGCTCCCGTGGCCCTCGGACTGTCAGCGGTGAGTGGTGAGTGGCCCGCAGAACAAATGGCTTGGCTTTCTTTCGGTTGTCATTCTGATGCCTTGCAACATATCATCGTGTATCTGGCTGAGAAACACAGCTGACACTGACCCGGCAGTGCTCTCAACATTGTGTTAGTGACCCCTGCCCTTGCCTCAGTGCACGCTTTGTGAGCCAAGACCCGAGAACAAGTCGGAGTCCCTCTGATGTACTCAGCCGATTTCCCAAAGTAATATCTGTTTATATCTTGGGGAAGGGTGTCTAAAAGGTAATTGATACAGTGGTTACCTGGAGCTGGAAAGGAGTTTAAAGATCAAAGTCTGACCCCACCCCCATCTTACAGATGAAAAAAGCTAAGAATCAAAGAAACGAAGTGATTTGTTCAAGATCATACAGCTTGTAAGCGACAGAGCTGGGACTACAGCAAAGCTTTCCTTTCTCTGTCTAGTGTCTTTCCGTCATACCACGCTTCTTTAAGCACGGAGAGAATTCTTGAAGCTTTCTCGTTATGAATATGAGTTAACTCATGTTAAATGTTTCCTGATTCTCCTTGATTTATTCCCTGGTGATAGAACAATAGATTCAGTGATTCTTTATTTCAGATATTATAAACAGGATTGTAGTGGCAAAGGAAGGCCTTGAATTCAACAATTGATTCTTCAAGATTACGATGTTTCTTCCCACCCTAAAAATACGGTAGCTTCATATTGACACCATTTCCTGTGTCTACTCTCAAGAGAGATTAATAGATAAGGAAATGCTGGCTGATTCCTTGCCAGATCTGTTCCCTGGCTATTAGTAACCCCTTTGGGCATGTTGAGATTCTGTTTCCCAAAAGTGTTTTCTAAACCACGACATTTTGAAAACTTTGAAAATGCGTCTTTGTCATGATTGAGAATGTCAGAATAAATGCGCCCACACCGTTCACGTGGAGTTGAAAAGGAATGAATAGCGTAACAAGTACTAGCAAAGAATCAAGTTTCTCCAGCAGGTCTTTTAGTAAGCATTTAATAGTCCTCACCTTGAGGTTCTTGTTTGTTTCCACGTCTTCCAATTTCTCTAACCTTGGAATTTTGAAGTGTTTTAATGGAGCTCCCTGGTATGTTAAAACCTAAATTCTTCTAAGTGATTCTGGAAGACAGTTTCCTGGAACTCAGTGAATGTAACTGTGTTCATATGGGATGCTTCACTCACTTTGAGGGCATCTTTTCTTTCACGCTTAATGAGCGAGAAGTGTTAAATGAGCTTCGGTGATCTCCGGAGCCTGGGCAGGAGCTGAGAGGTCAGGTAGAAAGGCTGTCAGCCAGTGGCCACGGTTCCTTCTTTCCAACATAGCAGATGTCTCCGAATTCAGGTGGTTGTGCTTTCATCCCCAATTTCCATGATCATCTGAATTGAATGATCATTATTTCTAGTCAAAAACAAATGTGCTTTAAAAAATTACTTACGGTCTCTCAGTTATGGTTCTCAGTTATAAGTCAAGCCTGGAACTTTATGAACAGATGGAAAAAATAGATGCAGTAATGGAATATATAAATAACCAGATACATTTTTCTTTAAGAGTCTAACCATTCTGCTGACCAACTAGGGGTATAAAATTCGAAGTGTCGAGAGTATGTGGAATGAAAGGTTTTCAGAAGACACTGATTTAGAAATAAGATTTGGATGTTTGGTATACAATGGATCTCTACCTATAGAAACTAAGTGTTTTTACATGATGTAAATTGTACATCCTTTATATCCAAAGCAGGGTAAAGTTACTGAAATTTCTTAGGTCTTTAAATGTCAACAACTGAACACGCTTACCTTCAGTTATATCACTGTGCCAAGGTAATATATTTATGCCTAAAATGTTAGAGTTGAAAATTCCAAAGTGATGAAAATATGCTTGGGTTATACGGCCCATATCATGCCCATATGCACTAAAAATTATTTTGGTATATGAAACGTGTATTTTCTTTTATCTTTTTATTTTTTGTACTTTCGGTTCTGGGGTACATGTGCAGATCATGCAGGATTGTTGCATAGATACACACATGGCAATGTGGTTTGCTGGCCTCCATCCCCTCGTCACCTACATCTGGCATTTCTTCCCATGTTATTCCTCTTCGACCTCCCCACCCCCACACTGTCCCTCCCTTGGCCCCCTCAACAGACCCCATTGTGTGATGCTCCCCTCCTTGCGTCCATGTGTTCTCATTGTTCAACACCCACCTATGAGTGAGAACATGCAGTGTTTGATTTTCTGTTCTTGTGTCAGTTTGCTGAGAATGATGGTTTCCAGATTCATCCATGTCCCTACAAAGGACACAAACTCATCATTTTTGATGGCTGCATAGTATTCCATGGTGTATATGTGCCACGTTTTCCTTGTCCAGTCTATTGTTGATGGACATTTGGGTTGGTTCCAGGTCTTTGCTATTGTAAACACTGCTGCAATGAACATTCATGTGCATGTGTCCTTATACTAGAACGATTTATACTCCTTTGGGTATATACCCAGTAGTTGGATTGCTGGGTTGAATGGAATTTCTATTTCTAGGTCCTTGAGGAAGTGCCACACTGTCTTCCATGATGGTTGAACTAGTTTATACTCCCACCAACAGCGTAAAAGTGTTCCTATTTCTCCACATCCTCTCCAGCATCTGTTATCTCCAGATTTTTTTTTTTTTTTTGAGATGGAGTTTCGCTCTTGTTACCCAGGCTGGAGTGCAATGGCGTGATCTTGGCTCACTGCAAGCTCCACCTCCTGGGTTCAGGCAATTCTCCTGCCTCAGACTCCTGAGTAGCTGGGATTACAGGCATGCACCACCATGCCCAGCTAATTTTTTGTATTTTTAGTAGGGATGGGGTTTCACCATATTGACCAGGATGGTCTCGATCTCTTGACCTCATGATCCACCCGCCTCAGCCTCCCAAAGTTCTGGGATTACAAGCGTGAGCCACTGCACCCAGCCATCTCCAGATTTTTTAATGATCGCCATTCTAACTGGCATGAAGTGGTATCTCAATGTGGTTTTGATTTGCATTTCTCTAATAATCAGTGATGACAAGCATTTTTTCATATGTGTGTTAGCCTTATATATGTCTTCTTTTGAAAAGTGTCTATTCATATTTTTTGCCCACTTTGGATGGGTTTATTTTTTTCTTGTAAATCTGTTTAGTTCTTTGCAGATTCTGGATATAAGTCCTTTGTCAGATGGGTAGATTGCAAAAATTTTTTCCCATTCTGTTGGTTGCTGGTTCGCTGTAATGATTGTTCTTTTTGCTGTGCAGAAGCTCTGGAGTTTAATTAGGTCCCATTTGTCTATTTTCGCTTTTGTTGCCAATGCTTTTGGCATTTTAGTCATGAAGTCCTTGCTTATGCCTATGTCCTGAATGGTTTTGCCTAGGTTTTCTTCTAGGGTTTTTATGGTGTTAAGTCTTATGTTTAAGTCCTTAATCCATCCGGAGTTAATTTTAGTATAAGGTATCAGGAAGGTGTCCATTTTCTGCTTTCTGCACATGGCTAGCCAGTTTTCCCAACACCATTTATTAAACAAGGAATCCTTTCCCCATTGCTTGTTTTTGTCTGGTTTGTCAAAGAGCAGATGGTTGCAGATGTGTGGCGTTGCCTCCAGGGCCTCTGTTTGTTCCACTGGTCTTTATCTCTGTTTTGGTACCAGTACCATGCTGTCTTGATTACTGTAGCCTTGCAGCATAGTTTGAAGTCAGGTAGTGTGATGGCTCCAGCTTTGTTCTTTTTGCTTAGGATTGTCTTGGCTATGTGGGCTCTCTTTTGGTTCCATATGAAGTTTGAGGTGGTTTTTTCCAGTTCTGTGAAGAAGGTCATTGGTAGTTTGATGGGGATAGCATTGAATCTATCCCCATCAAGCTACCAATTACCAAATTACTTTGGGCAGTATGATCATTTTCACAATATTGATTCTCCCTAACCATGAGCATGGAATGTTTCTCCATCTGTTTGTGTCCTCTCTTATTTCGTTGAGCAGTGGTTTGTAGTTCTCCTTGAAGAGGTCCTTTGCATCCTTTGTTAGTTGTGTTCCTAGGTATTTTATTTTCTTTGTAGCAATTGTGAATGGGAGTTTGCTTATGATTTGGCTCTCTGTTAGTCTGTTATTGGTGTATAGAAATGCTTGTTATTTTTGCACATTGATTTCTGTACCTGAGACTTTGCTGAAGTTGCTTATCAGTTTAAGGAGATGTTGGGCTAAGATGATAGGGTCTTCTAAATATACAATCATGTCATCTGCAAATAGGGATAATTTGACTTCCTCTTTTCCTAATTGAATGCCCTTTATTTTTTTTTCTTGCCCAATTGCTCTTACTAGAACTTGTAATACTGTATTGAATAGGAGTAATGAGAGAGGGCATCCTTGTCTAGTGCTGGATTTCAAAGGGAATGCTTCCAGTTTTTGCCCATTCGGTATGATATTGGCTGTAGGTTTCTTGTAAATGGCTTTTATTGTTTTGAGGTATGTTCCTTCAATATCTAGTTTATTGAGAGTTTTTAGCATAAAGGCTGTTGAATTTTGTCGAAGGCTGCCTTTGCATCTATTGAGATAATCATGTGGTTTTTGTCTTTGGTTCTGTTTATGTGGTGGATTACATTTATAGACTTGCATATGTTGAACCAGCCTTGCATCCCTGGAATGAAACCTACTTGATCATAATAAGCTTGATCAGATAAGCTTTTTAATGTGCTGTTGCAATCGGTTTGCCAGTATTTTATTGAAGAATTTTGCATCTACGTTCATCATGGATATTGGCCTGATGTTTTCTTTTTTGTTGAGTCTCCACTGGGTTTTGTTATCCTAAAATGATTTGGGAAGGATTCCTTCTTTTTGGATTGTTTGGAATAGTTTCAGAAGGAATGGTACCAGCTCCTCTTTGTATATCTGGTAGAATTCAGCTGTGAACCCGTCTGGACCTGGACTTTTTTTGGTTAGTAGGCTATTAATTGCTGCCTCAACTTCAGCCTTTGTTACTGGTCTATTCAAGGTTTCAACTTCTTCCTGGTTTAGGCTTGGGAGGGTGCCAGTGTCCAGGAATTTATCCATTTCTTCCAGGTTTACTGGTTTATGTGCCTAGAATTGTTTGTAGTAATCTCTGATTGTAGTCTGTATTTCTGCAGAATCAGTGGTGATATCCCCTTTATTGTTTTTTATTGCATCTATTTGATTCTTCTCCATTTTCTTTTTTATTAATCTGACTAGCAGTCTGTCTATTTTGTTAATCTTTTCAAAAAACCATCTCCTGGATTTATTGATTCTTTGAAGGGTTTTTTTGTGTCTCTGTCTCCTTCAGTTCTGCTCTGTTCTTAGTTATTTCTTGTCTTCTAGCTTTTTGGTTTTTTGATCTTGCTCTTCTAGCTCTTTCAATTTTGATGATAGGGTGTCAATTTTAGATCTTTCCTTACTTCTCATGTGGGCATTTATTGCTATAAATTTCCCTCTAGACACTGCTTTAAATGTGTTCCAGAGATTCTGGTACATTGTTTCTTCATTCTCATTGGTTTCAAAGGACATCTTTACTTCTGCCTTCATTTCATTAATTATCCAGTTAACATTCAAGAGCCAGTTGTTCAGTTTCCATGAAGCTGTGTGATTCTGAGTCACTTTCTTAATTCTGAGTTCTAATTTGATTGCCCTGTGGTCTAAGGGACTGTTTGTTATGATTTCTGATCTTTTGCATTTGCTGAGGAGTGATGTACTTCCAATTATGTGGTCAATTTTAGAGTAGGTGCAATGCGGTACTGAGAAGAATGTATATTCTGTGGATTTTGGGTAGAGAGTTCTGTATATGTCTATTAGGTTTGCTTGGTCCAAATCTGAGTTCAAGTCCTGAATATCCTTGTTAATTTTCTGTCTCGTTGATCTAATATTGACAGTGGAGTGTTAAAGTCTCCCACTATGATTGTGTGGGAGTCTAAGTCTCTTTGTAGGTCGTTAAGAACTTGCTTTATATACCTGGGTGCCCCTGTATTGGGTGCATATATATTTAGGATCATTAGCTTTTCTTGATGCATTGATCCTTTTACCATTATTTAATGCCCTTCTTTGTCTCTTTTGATCTTTGTGGGTTTAAAGTTCATTTTATCAGAGACTAGGATTGTAACTCCTGCTTTTTTTTTTTTTTTTCTCTCCATTTGCTTGATAAATCTTCCTCCATCCCTTTGTTTTGAGCCTATGTGTGTCCTTGCATGTGAGATGGGTTTCCTGAATACAGCACACTGATGGATCTTGACTTTTTATCCAATTTGCCAGTCTGTGTCTTTTGATCGGGGCATTTAGCCCATTTACATTTAAGGTTAATATTGTTATGGGTGAATTTGATCCTGCCGTTTTGATGCTAGCTGGCTGTTTTGCCCATTGGTTGACACATTGTTTTCATTGTGTTGATGGTCTTTACCATTTGGTACATGTTTGAAGTGGCTGATACTGGTTGTTCCTTTCCTTGTTTAGTGCTTCTTTCAGGAGCACTTGTAAGGCAGGCCTGCTAGTGACAGAATCTCTCAGCAATTGCTTGCCCATAAAATATTTTCTTTCTCCTTCACTATAAAGCTTAGTTTGGCTGGATATGAAATTCTATGTTACAAGTTCTTTTCTTTAAGGATGTTGAATATTAGCCCCCACTCTCTTCTGGCTTGTAGGGTTTCTGCTGAAAGATCCACTGTGAGTCTCATGGGCTTCCCTTTGTGGGTAACCCGACCCTTCTCTCTGGCTGCCCTTAGCATTTTTTCCTTCATTTCATCCCTGGTGAATCTGATGATTATGTGCCTTGGGGTTGCTCTTCTTGAGGAATACCTTTGTGGTGTTCTATTTCCTGGACTTGAATGGTGGCCTGGCTTGCTAGGTTGGGGAAGCTCTCCTGGATAATATCCTGAAGAGTGTTTTCCAGCTTGGATTCATTCTCTCCGTCATATTCAGGTACACCTATCAAACGTAGATTGGGTCTTTTCACATAATCCCATATTTCTTGGAGGCTTTTTTCATTTCACTCTTTTCTCTCTATTCTTGCCTTCTCATTTTACTGCATTGAGCTGATATTCAATATCTGATATTCTTTCTTCTGCTTGGTCAATGCAGGTATTGAAACTTGTGTATGCTTTGCGAAGTTCTCATGCTGTGTTTTTCAGCTCCATCAAGCCATTTATATTCTTCTCTAAGCTGTTTATTCTATTTAGCATCTCATCTAACCTTTTTTCTAGGTTCTTAGTTTCTTTGCATTGGATTAGCACTTTTTTTTAGCTATGAGAAGTTTGTTATTACCCACCTTCTGAAGCCTGTTTCTGTCAGTTCATCAGATTCATTCTCCATCCATCTTTGATCCCTAGCTGGTGAGGAGTTGTGATCCTTTGGAGGAGGAGAGGAGTTCTGGTTTTTGGTGTTTTCATCCTTTTTACACTGGTTTCTTCCCATCGTAGTGGCTTTATCTACCTGTGGTCTTTGTAGTTGGTACTTTTGGATGGGGTCTCTGAGTGGATGTTCTTTTTGTTGATGTTGAAGCTATTTCTTTCTGTGTCTTAGTTTTCCTTCTAACAGTCAGGCCCCTCTGCTTCAGGACTGCTGGAGGTCCACTCCAGACCCTGCTTGCCTGGGGATCACCCACACAGACTGCCGAACAGTAAGGGTTGCTGCCTGTTTCTTCTGTTATCTTCATCCCAGAAGGGTACCTGCCAGATATCGGCCTGAGCCTTCCTTTATGATGTGTCTCTTTGGGTATACATGGGTCAGGGAGCTGCTTGAGGGCACAGTCTGTCCCTTATAGGAGCTCAAGTGCTGTGCTGGGAGATCCATTGTTCCGTGCAGAGCTGCTGGGCAGCTACTTTTAAGTCTGCTGCAGCAGAACTCATAAACACCTCTTTTCCCAGGTGCTCTGTCCTAGGAAGGTCGGCTTTATTTATAAGTTCCCGACATGATGCTGCCTTTTTTCATAGATGCCCTGCTCCACACAGAGTAGTCTAGTCACAGAAGAAGTGTTGCTGAGCTTCTGCAGGCTCTGCCCAGCTGCTGTGTCAACTGCCTCAGTAGTGGTGGTCGTCTTCCCCCACTGAGCTGGACCATACTGGGTCCAGCTGCACTTGCTGCAAAACTCTCAATCCAGAGCGTTTCAGATTGCTTGCTTTGTGGGGGTGGTACCTGCCAAGCCAGATCACCTGGCTCCCTGTCTCTGCTCCCCCCGTCTTCATTAAATGGGTGGCTCTGTCTCTCAGGCGTTCCAGGTGCCAGTTAAAACGGCCACCCAGATTTGTGTGAGTTTCTGTGCACCAACTCAGCACTAGCCATGCTGAAAACTCATGGCACTTTTCCGCCCAGGAATCTCCTGGTCTGTGGGCAGTGAAAATTTGTTTGGAAATGTGGTGGGCACTCACCCTCTGCGTTGCTCTTGCTGCACTCCGGAGCTGTTCCTATTTGGCCATCTTGGATCCAGTCAGTTGGAACATGTATATTTTCAAGTCATTGTTTGGCAGTAACATTTTACAGTATTATCAGCTTTGGTCTTTCCCCAAAATATAACCCACAAGGTTATATATATTTGTAATTATTTCTGCTGAAGCCAACTAAAAACGTGTAGGATTAACAAATAGATTTTAAATCAATTTTGGGTTGTAGGGTGGATCAAGCTAATTTTATTGTTTTTGTAATCTCAAGAAATGACATTGGATACACACAAAAGTAGCCTTTCACCTAGCAGTGGTAGCACCCAGAAGGAACTGGTTAGTAATTTAGTCTGTAGTTGGTGGCTTCGTTTCCCTGAGCTGTCATCAAATATCATGTAACAATTATGCTATTCTGGGAGATATAAACACTGAACATCCCATTTTCTGGAAGATGGAATGTGAGCCTAACCTGCTCAGATCTGTATCCTGTGTCCCACTATCACCTCCTTGTTAGATTTTAATTTCCCACATGTGAACTGATAGGTGTTATCAAGGAAGGCACTTTCAGCTTGATCAGCTTTATGGTACTGAAGTCCTAGAGAGGAAAATCCACATTAAGATCTAGCTGAAGGAAAACTTGACATTGACTTCAGCAAAAATGGAAGATGAAGCCTTGTACCTGTTGTTCCCCTTTCCTTACAAGTCCTCTCTCCGTTTTGCTTCTGTCAAGAAAGGAAAACCCAGAATCATCAAGTCCTGTGCTTAAATATGTTCTCTGTTGGTTTACAGTGTCCTCCTAAAAGCATGTATTAGCTCTTTTGGAAGAGCACAAACTTGATGAGCTAACTTCTCACGTCGTGCCTGCCTCCCATGGGCCAACTCTGCTGTGAACTCTAAGGTGAAGCCCTCAGAGTTTTCCCTCCTCCAGCTTCCTGAACTCCCATTCCAGGGAAACTCCCTTCCTCCAGGTTCATGCTCTCCAGGCATTCCATTCCCACCTCCCCTCAGCCTCAGTTCCATGCTGGGCTTAGAATGCCCTGCCCTTTAGCCATTGCATTTGTTCATCCTACAAAAATGTATTGAGTGTTGACCGCAGGGCTGGTCCCAGATACTCCTTAATTATGACAGAACTTATGTCCTTAGTTTCCCCCACCACCCAGGGCTCCACCTAAGAAGGATGAGGCAACTGGCCCCCACGACGACAGAGATTTAATGCGCAGCGTTGGGGAGGCCTAGCGTCTTGTTTTAGAATACTTTAGAATGCAGTAACTCTGGAATGCTTCTTAGTCTCAGCACTTTTCACCCCATGGGTTATTTTAATCTTTGAGCTATGATTATTGGTTTGGGGTAATGTAAATTTGTGTTTGACAAACCTAAGAGAGGAGATTACTGGTGTCTTCTAGAAATGTAGCCCCACTTCCCCCCATTCCTTGAAGTCTTAGAAGGGCCTAAGTTATTTTATTTTTTTACAAAACTGTACCACTTTAATTAAGGCTTTTAGTTTACATTTGGCTGCCTCAAAGTAGTTATAACATTAGGTTGGTCGATTTAAATACTGTGGCTTCCTATTGGATAGACACACAATCTTTACATCTAAATGTTAATGCATACAAAGCAACAAGACATTGATAAATAAAACAGCAATAGTTACTGCAAATTAGGCCTGTGACCAATTACATATGATTAAAATTACTTTCTACATTCACATCCACAGGACTCATCCACCATTTAACATCCCAACCGAAATATTGAACATGTGAAGCAATCATCCACTGGCAAAAATACTAAACCTGTACATTTGGTATTGCAAGTACACTTATGCCTGAGCAAGCAAGGGATTCACAGTGAGAATCAACAGCTGCAGAAGCCTGAAAATGATTTACAAAAAGTGTTAAATCATTTAAAAAATTGTCTGAAAATATACACTTCCTGTCTTAGACCCCCACTGTACACATGACTATAAACATTGTTCCCTATGTCAATAAAAAAGAAAATGTATAATAAGAGATTTGAAAAGTCTAGACATTTCCTTCCTGACAGATATTAAAGGCAATGTCTTTAAGACATTCTACTGAAAAGACTATCATATTTTAAAGACAAGATCACTGTCTCCGCCGGTTTTTTAAAAATTAAAAAACTACATAGCTGTGTTAAAGTTCTTACTTTGTACAATAATAATGACCTTAAATTTCTTTTAAAAAATTGCATTAAGCTGCAAGTATCAAAAAGTGAAGTTATCTAGAGGAGTCTGCATAGGAGCTCTTTGGACCTTCTTTGATTATGCTAAAATCGTAGTGCTTTTAAGATTTACATTATTGTACTCTCCAATACAAAGTTTGGGGCATGTTAAAGTATACAATACACCATTTTCATACATGCACAACATTGGTGGATGAAGTAATGCTAAATGTAGCCTCTGGTTTTACCAGCTGCATACTCTAGGACTATTATATAAGTAAAAATCTCTCTTGTGGTACTGGAAAGTGATTCGAATGTGCAAACCGATAGTAGCTTTCATCCTCCTCTTAAAGGGTACCACCACAGGAAAGTCTATTTAAGATGTTGGTAGGTTTAACAAAGTTGGAATGCTGGCACTGTTGAATTGGGCAACAGTTCTTCAGACCTAGCTCAGAGCTACAATGCATTTAGTATATTAAAGCAGCTGACATGACACCTTTTTGCAAGCCTTCCCAGGCACTGGAGTTTTTCTGTTAATTTGCTGCACTAGGTCATAAAAGATCTCATTAAAATTTATTTTTGATTTTGCAGAAGATTCTAAGAATGCACAGTTGTTCCATTGTCTGGCTAGATTTTCACCTTGTTTCTTCCCTACAACTCTTTCATCTTCCAAGTCACAATTATTACCAACAAGAATAACTGGAACATCATCAGTGTCTTTAACTGGAAGAATCTGTTCTCTCGGGTCTTGTAAATCTTTAAATGTGGACTGTGCTGTGATGCAATAAACTAATTGCAAAGCCTTATCCATTTTTCATGTACAAATTCCTCATTGCTGTAAATCATTCCATTCCTGCAGTATCCCAGATTTCTAGCGTACACTGCATCTACTTCAACTTGCTTTCTGTAAGAATCTTCTGTCATAGGATCATATTTTTCAACAAAAATTCCTTAAAACAAATTGTACAGTCAAAGCAGACTTTCTAATGCCTCCTGAGCCAAGAACGGCTAGCTTATACTCACACAGGATGCAAACTCAAAGACTAGTACCTCTCACGCTGTCACCGGGTCCCTGCAGCCCCATGCTCCCTCTGGGTCACTACTCTTGCCCCGGCCCTGGCGGGCGGTCCTGCCACTGCTGCTCTCCCGCTCCAGCTGGTTTACACGCCTGACTCTGGGCGAGGTTTGGCGGTGTCCAGAAAACCCTAAGTTCTATCAAGAAGGAGTTCATGAAGTGGAAACACAGGTCACATCACTCACACACCTTCACACACACACACACCTGATGCCATTACTTTCAACTAAAGCATGAGACAAGCCCATGGTCACTTCCTGCCTCAGGATTTCATAAGGTTTTCAACACTGAATAAAGCCAAAATATGTTTTATTTTAAAGTCTCATTTAGAATCTCTTGAATACTATCAAACAGGTAAATGAGCTAAAAATTTAATTTCTAAGAGAACCACAGCTCTAGATTCTGTATGGAATAGAAAGCTACATTCAGTAACTTCTCATCACTGCCTTAATAATGCTAGACTATTCCAGCGGGAAGTATCAGTGATTATATCAAGAATTTCTTATGAAGTATTTGGCTGTGTCATCATACCGTGAATTTTAGATGGCTCATCCCAGCTGCAACCAAGAAAACACCCTGCAGTCAGCATTACAGAATATAATGGAATTACTTGAATGTGTAATAGAAATATCAAATGTTCTACCCTGAACTGGCCATATTTAAATTAAATTTTGAAGCTCATAAACAATTTAGGAAAAAAAGAAAATATAAAAGATAGCATCCCAGCCACAGGGTGAATACTGATTCATTTTTTATTTCCTTATTTATTTTCGAGACAGAGTTTTCCTCTTGTCACCCAGGCTGGAGTGCAATGGTGCAATCTCGGCTCACTGCAACCTCCACCTCCCAAGTTTAAGCAATTCTCCTGTCTCAGTTTCCCAAGTAGCTGGGATTACAGGTGTACACCACCACACCTAGCTAATTTTGAATTTTTAGTAGAAATGGGATTTCACCATGCTGGCCAGGCTGGTCTCAAATGCCTGACCTCAGGTCATCCACCCTCCAAGGCCTTCCAAATTATTGGGATTACAGGCACGAGCCACTGCACGTGGCCTTGTGACTCTTTTTTTTTTTTAATGTTTGATTTCTCAGACTTAAGGAAGAAGGGTAATTTGGACTCTGATTGAGTCACTTTTTAAATGTTGGTCTTCCTAAATGACCTAGATCAGTGTCATGTCAACCTAGGAGGCACTAGCCAACGATTGAACTGATGACTTCTTGGAGAAACACGGGGCACGTAGGAGGAGAGCAGCGTTGACGGGTCAACTGTACTATATGAGGTACTATCTGATGAAGCAGTGCAAAAAATAAAGCAAGGCAATATGTGTGTATTTATATATATATTACTAATTACAGGGATAATCCCAGACTCTGCTATAACTATATATAAATGTCCAGCTATAGATAGGTATCTTTAAATGTTAAGTATCTTTATATACACAGCTATGTATAGCTGAAGGCAAATTAGTGAAACCGTCCTGTCTCGCCTCTTTGCTTAAACTGAACTCTGCTGAAATGATTCCAGACAAATGCCTAGGTTATTCCTAAAGATCTTTAGGGAGGCAGATATGACAGCCTCTTAGTATTTTTTAAATATTAAGGCTATCAGTCAGTGCTAAGGGCACAGCCATCCCCAGCTTTACCACTTACAGCTGTGTGACCTTAAGCAGGTCTTTTCACCCTTCCCAGCCTCAGTTTTCTTATCTGTAAAATGGGGGTTAAAGATAGTGCTTTCTTTGTGCAGTTGTTGAGAGGACTGAATGGTACTTGGTTAATAATGGGCATCCTGTAAACGTTTGCTATTGTTACTATAATAGGGCACCAAAATGAAATGTCTGGGCATTAAATTGCTCATTTAAATGTTTCCACAAGGGGGCCAGGTGCAATGGCTCATGCCTGTAATCCCAGCACTTTGGGAAGCTGAGGCATGCAGATCACATGAAGTCAGGAGTTCGAGACCAGCCTGACCAACATGGTGAAACCCCCATCTCTACTAAAAATACAAAAATTAGCCAGGCGTTGTGGCGCATGCCTGTAATCCCAGCTACTCAGGAGGCTGAAACACGAGAATCACTTGAACCGGGGAGGCAGAGGTTGCAGTGAGCCAAGATCATGCCACTACACTCCCGCCTGGATGACAAAGCAAGACTTCATTTTGAAAAAAAATTAAAAATACAATGAAATAAAAAATAAATGTCTCCACAAGGGTCCTGAAGAAAACTTCCAGGTAGCTTTATGCCAGTCACTGCTCAAACTCCTGTTTCACTAGCACTGAGTCAGGGCACGCAGGTGTCACTGGGAAGACTGTTTTCCACAGCTGTGGTTATTATGCATCTTACTCTCTTTCTTTGTTCCAGCTTCCAAGGCTGCCCTAGATCACAAAAGAAACGAACCAGAATCAGAAGGAAACCAGCAAAGACTGGAGTCCTAGATTCAAGGCCTCAAGAGCCCAGCAGTTTACAAAATTCTGGATCTAAAACATGCCCTTGAGCCTCCCTTCCAAATGCAACAATCTCCTATTGACTAAAATATAAGATGTGAAGGTCTTGGGCCCCTTTTTGGTCACGCTGTGCTCCTTGTGCATTGAGTTCTCATGTTCCAGCATTGGTGGCTATAGCCTGGTGGCATTTATTAAGCATTTCAAGAGTCTAGGTAGCAGCCCCCTCTTCTGTGGGAGAGTTGACCTCCTCAAGGAGCATGCTCACAGAGGCCACAAGCTTACGAGTACTTTCTCTGAGCTCAGTGAGGCTTGACAAGATTGGCAGTCCTGGGCTTTAAACTGCCATCTCTGACATGCAGCGAGAGTCCTACAGATCATAGGGACCTCCCACCAGCTGCCTTGTCCACACTTCATCACCCACACACACATGCCCACTTTGCACTCTGGCCTGACAGAGTGATTTGTACACAGGTGTCCAGGAGGCGGTGGTGAGCTGCTTGAACAAACAGACTCGGGAGCCTGCTGATGAGAACCTGTGCGTGACCAGCCGCCGGCCCCCACAGCTCCTGAAATCCTGCAATTTGGATCCCTGCCCAGCAAGGTAAGGGATGTGTGGCCTGCCCTGCTGTCCAGGGGCGTGCACAGAACTGGGTGCATCTTTCAATGGGCAAGACTGAAATACTTATTGTTACTCGATGTTTTGAAAACCAATTAGCATCAGTTCAAACTTTTAGTCAAATCCACTTAAGTTTAATTGAAACCAGGGCTTTGGAATTCCATCCCAATCAATGGTCATGCCAGAGTCTGGAATATACCGTGCATTGACATGAGCCTCTGGCAAGGCTGGTATGTGTGTGTGCCATGCCGTTGCTTTCCCCTGAAGGGAACATGACTGGCCACAGACATCATGGGCTCTGCCACCTTTTAGCCTGTGTCCTAAGCATACACTATAGTAATGAACTGGTCTGTGAATTGCAGAATGGAAGGACCTGAAGCATCTGGGTGGTACAGCTGATCCACTGTGAAATCTATATGCAAACACCATGCAGATTCATTATAGCAGGCTCCGGGGGGGTGTGTGCCATTCCACATGCATAAAATCAATTAGAGCATTTCATTGTTCAGCCCTCCCTGGGTCTCATTATTACCCAACCTTGAGTCACAGCCTTGATTGAGTTAAGCAATCCAATCGCTGCTTCAGTCCATACAATTTTATGGTGTCTTGAGAAACTTGCCTTTTAGATATTTATTTCTGAGCAAACCTCGTCTATAGTTCTGGCTTGGAAGGGAGATGTTTAAGAACCAAAGCCAGACTTTCAAATCTGCTGATGGAATGAAGAAATGTTGCCGAATACGGTCAGATCCTTGATGAAAAGGGGAGTGCTGATTCTGAATGATAGTTTTTCTGCCAAGTGTGTCACGTAAGAAGCAGTTAATACCTGTATTGCTTTCAGGCATTAACCATAGTTTGCTGGTCACACTGATGCACTGCTTGTATTATTTCTCAGCTGGCTAGATTCCTTTCTTTGGGTCTTGGAGGATACAGATCATAGTCCTCCTCCAATCAGATGGTGGCACATCCCATGGTGACACTTCTCCTGCTAGTCACCAGAGTTGTTCTGTACGACGATCTGAATGGTGGACCTGGGCATCCCCTCTTCAAATACAGAAGGGGGAAACTAGTGCCATCTTCTCCAAGACAACCAGAAAAATCAGTCAACCACTGCTTTGGAGAAGCATGCCACCCATGAGAACAGCGGTCAGCAAGATAAGAGTCCAAGTCAGGTCCAGTACATGAAATCCCGAGTAGCCTTTTTCTATCTCTGTCCCACCTGGTTTCACATCTCTATCCCAACTCCACAGCTCTCTAGTTGTTGAGCCTAAGACCAAGTGCATGGGAAAGGGCACAATCTTTTCTGTTTGACTATAGTCCCGTCATCTAGGAAGAGGCAGTGTCGATTCAGCATGGATGGCCTGCAAGGTTCTTGGTGAGGCCACCAAGAGGCCCGGTTTCTTATCCTCCTGTCACCAGCTAGCTCTATGGCCCAGGGCTAGGAGTCTGCCCTTTATGTTTCCACGTCTGCAAAGTGAACTAGTTGTACATGATGATCTGAGGTCACCACGACCTGCTCACATGTCCCATGATTCTTTGTTTTGTAGGCGGAAGCATTCAACAGCTACTCCTGCTGCTGTGTGCTGATCATTGCTGTAATTTCTGTTCTGCTTATTTGTCATTATTTGAAAAACTTGCAAAATGGTCTTTCTAACCACATTCCCATGTTGTAACAAGGCCCAGATGCTGAGGCAGTGCCGAGGAGTTGGTGCCTGGGACTTGCTGAAAACTGCTGGTACTCGTGGTTTCCAAACCCTTCTTTAAGCAGCAAAAGGAATAGGACATGAGATGCTACTTCTCATTCTCAAAGTACTAACTATGGTTAAGTTAGATAAGGTTAGATCATCCTGTGACCTTTTTGTTGGCTCACAGACAAGGACTGTTGTTGAGCTTAATGTTGCTGCATTTGCTCCAGATAAACTCAGTTCTCTGATTTCCCACCAGCCAATGTCAAGCCAACAGGTAAGACCTCCCACTGGGCACAACAGCCAGGAGTTTCTTGGGTCGCCCATACACATTTGAACATTTGTAGAATGTTGCTAATTACAGTAATAAAGGGGCCAGAGTATAATGGCCTGATCTCATCCAAGAGTCAAAATAGATTTTCACCCTAAAAATCATCAATGTATAGAGGTGCCTTTCCTGTGGAATATCTCAGTCTGACGTCAGAGAAAAATCTCCCTTCCCTTCTCCTAGTGTTCAATATATACAGAAGAGAAAACATGTTTGGTGGGAGCATAATAGTGTGTTGTTTTCCCACACAACCCACAACCTCTGTTCTGTTGAGAGCAATTTAGATCTTTAATTCACCATATTCCACATGGTTCAGTGTTCCCTGTACATTTTTGTGTGTCTTCTGATGGGATGCAAGTTTTTAGGCTGTGTCCTTTGGGCTCTTAGTCTGTGCTGCTATGCATGTGTTTAAAGAAATACCATAGCATTTTCTGTGGGGCATAACGACATTTCAAGTCTTAGTCACCGGGCCTTTGTCTCTGAGAGGTCACCCCCGGGTTAAGATAAACAGCTTTCCCAGGCAGTTGTTAGGCCCACTGAATACCGGTTAGGAAGCCACTGGTTTTCTTGTATGTGGTCAGAGTTATGAGATCACAGGGAGAATACCAAAGGTCCCAGAGGGCATGTCCGATCTGTGTAGGCAGGCTTTCTAAGATTAAACTTGGCTTCTCTTGACTCTGTTTGATGGCAAAGTTTGTATCAGAAGCACATGTCTAACTTTCACCAGGTTTAGGCAGACACATCCTCATACCTGGTTATTCGCAACGGGAAGGTGTTTTCTCAAGCTGAAGGTATTCTGACTGTTCCAATTTGTATGTGTGCATGTAGTGCCTATATTTTTTTAGAACGCTTTTTAAAAATAGTCATTTTCTTTTTGAAGAGTACTAGATTTTAAAGTTCTTGCTATCAGCTTTATGTCTGAATCCTCCATTCTATATTTCTGACACCTAGCATAACGTTCGACACATATTAAGTGATTATTGTTTATTATATAAATGAGTATGAAGTACCACGGACAAATTTATCAGTAGCAATGTTTGGACCATATTATCAATGGCAGCTTTCCGTCCTCTGCATCCTCCTTATCCCTTCTCTCCCACCTTCCAGATGCCGTTGATCCTTTTCCTTCAGCTTAAGGCTTTAAATACCAACTTAAAACATAAGTAGCCTCAGAGTTGAACCTTTTATGTTATCATGCATGTATGGCAAACTATCCCCCAAGTAAGGAGACAAAGGCAAGCTTGAATGGAAGAGAGAGGGACAGGTGGAGGTCGAGTAAGTTATAGGCATTACCCAGGGAGGAGTATGATTGTTGGGAAAGATGGAAGGTAGTATCTGGAAGACAGATGATAATCCCTTCACAACTTTGCCTAAGATTGACCATAAGAAATTAGGACCATCTTCGCTTTTGAGCTGCCAATGAGAATTTTTCATCAAAGTTAATGAGTAATTCATGTGTCTAGAAGTTTTACCATCCACCCAGTCCTTCGGTGGGAAAACTAGCTCAAGGGACAAATAGCCAAAAAGGACCTAATATTGGTCATTAAAAAAGAAGTCAGCCTCCTGTTCCTAATAAGGAAGTTTTCCATGTTACAGTTACACAAGGAGTACATGAATATTCTCGTTCTTTAAAACTGAAGCACAGCAGAAGTGATTAAAAAATAAAAATAAAGGTACACACTCCCCTTTCACTGCTGTATTCTTTGGCTTCAGTTTCTTCTTATACCCAGAGATAACCATGGTTAATGCTTTGCTACATATGCTTCCAGATATTTTTCTATTAATTTACATACATATAAGAACATATGCAAATAGATAAGGCTTTTTCCCTTTATAAATGGGATCTTACTGTGTATATTGTTGGGAAACTTGATTTTGTCACTTAATATTATGCACTAAAGATCTTTTACATCCCTGAGACACCAAAATTAAATGACCAGCACATTGATGTAGGCCTGCTCTGTCACTTTCAACTATCTGACCTTCAAGAGGCCATACACCTTTTGAATCCTCAGTTTTCGTCTCTCTAAAATAGGAACATAGTAGGCGCTCAGAAAAAATCATTATCTTCTCCTTTCTTTTCATTTTTGGTGAGAAATGCTTCTAGTTTAAACAAAAACATGATTTTTTAAAAGTTAGGCCTTTAATTATGTGTTTTTATTTAACTAAAGTCTTAATAATTAAGCTTTAGGCTGGGCAAGGTAACTCACCCCTGTAATCCCAGTACTTTGGGAGGCCAAGGCAGATGGACTGCTTAAGATCAGAAGTTCAAGACCAGCCTGGACAACATGGCAAAACCCTGCCTGTATAAAAAATACAAAAATTAGCTGGGTATGTGGAGGGGTGTGCCTGTAGTCATAGCTATTTGGGAGGCTAGGATGGGAGGATCATTGAACCCAGGGAGGTCAAGACTTCAGTGAGCTGTGATCACACCATTACACTCCAGCCTGAGTGACAGAGTGAGATCCTGTTTCAAAAAAAAAAAAAAAAAAAAGTAAGTTTTAGCAACTGTCTCCCCGGTTTACAATAGCACTGACATGAGCAGCCCAAGGAAAAGCAGAAAGTACTACCTTTTAAAAAACAGTATATGACTGTTATTAATTATAAGCATTTGATAGCCTCACCAGTGTGTGTTGAAAAGATATGGTAAATGTATGTGGAGGAGGGGAATGAAGTAAGCAATGAAAGCCAGATGGCTGAAAATGAAGGAAATTCCAAGCAATTTCTGCAGCTTTGTTCTAGCATACTTTTTAAACTAAACTTTTATTTCTGTGCAACAGAGAAGAGCTGAGTGGTACAGAATAGGTAAACAGGGAAGAGGGGAAAAAAGCTCATAATTCCAGGAACAGTACTTGGTTTCTGCCTTCCTCCTTCCCAGCCCCAGTCTCTTTTCTCAGACCTAGGATGGTTCTTAGAACCAGCGAGAGCTATAAACGAAGCTTGAGAAACCCTATTTGAGAGGAGAGAGTTAAGAAACACGTCTGCAAGGTCACAGAGTCTTCTCTTTAAAAGCATACTTCAGAATGCCTATTTTATTATACACTAACAAAATCCATGCATACTAGCAGCAAATGATTTCCAATTTCGAATTTTCTTTTATATTAGCTTACAATGGCTAGAGCAGAAGGTGCTGCCTTTTAACGCAATCATATTTTAATTTATTTGATGGAGCTTTCAAAGCTTTGCAGGCCCCCCCTCTAACAACTTGTTTTAAAAAGGTTACTGTTTCAACATGCTCTTGAAATACTGGTTTATCTTCTGCTGTACTGCTAAATTTCCATCTGTTGCCTTTTGGCTCTGTCCACAGTAACTTTTAGGTACTTAAAGCAAAAGTACATCAGAGCTCACTGGCATCCACAGAAATTGAGTCCATATCCAGGCACCTTTGGAGAGTTAATGCTGTTACTACTGTCGGCCCCCTTGGTAAATACAGATGTATCTTATACTGCCCCTCTCTTTTCTTCCATTGATGGATAGGAACCTGCCACAGCCCATTCCTTAATCGTTGGGCCTGACGGGGCCAATGGGAGTCTCTTTTGTTTCTCTAGCAGGACTGTATTGGCCCAGTGATCACAACTGTCCCCAATAGCATTTTGATATCAACAAGGGTAAAGGTCATGTATCTATTTGCTTCGAGGCTAAAATCCTCATTTTTCCTAAAGATATTCCTTTTCATGATCACACATGGAAAAGGAATATCTTTATATCACCTGTTACCTCAACCTCGAACCTGTGTGGAATGAGCTTTAATGATTTTTAGAAATCGCTTTGCAGCTGGGCGCAGTGGCTCACGCCTGTAGTCCCAGCACTTTGGGAGGCCGAGGCAGGTGGCTCACCTGAGGTCAGGAGTTTGAGACCAGTCTGGCCAACATGGCGAAACCACGTCTCTACTAAAAATACAAAAATTAGCCAGGTGTGGTGGTATGTGCCTGTAATCCCAGCTACTCAGGAGGCTGAGGCAGGAGAGCCGCTTGAACCTGGGAGACAGAGGTTGCAGTGAGCCAAGATCGGGCCATTGCACTCCAGACTGGGCAACAGAGTGAGACTCTGTCTATAAATAAATAAATAAATAGAAATTGCTTTGCATGCATAGATTTAGTTGCTGCATGAGTTTGGGGTAAAAATCAAGGGATTAGATCTACCTTCCCATCATGTCATCTGAAACTATATATGATATGACTCATTCTAAAAAGATAGAAACATTGGCATTAGGAAGAATCCATGCAATTACATCCTGAGAGGGAAACTTTTCTGGTTTCTTAATATCTATATAATTGGACAGCGCTTTAGACCACGTAATTCCGCCTAGACTCTAGGAAACGTCTATATATAGACCATTGGTCAAAGTTAACTTTCTGCACAAATATTAAAGCAAACTGTTTTGCACCCCAATTCAGCAAAAAGAAAAATAAATATGTAACAAGCATCTTTGTGTCTCCTTGTATTTGGTTGTCTGGGATGACTAGAAGCCAAGAACCTGTCCTAAAGGAGTTACCAGTTAAAAGATGATTTCAACACAGTAACTTCTGTGAATAGGGTAAGCACAGGGTTCAGTGGAAGCTTGAGGCTGAGAGAGGGCTTCCTGGAGGAGGCAGTGCCTCCTGTGCTGAATGGTAAGGCATAAGTAGGAGTTACCCAACTGAGGAAGGAAGATGTTGCAGGCAAGTGGAAAACCATGAGCACAAAATGAGGGACAAAAAGTGGAAGCCAGCGCTAGAGACTAGACAGAAGCCGGAGCCAGGAGAGCCCACTATGCCAAGTTAAGTTGTTTAGGCTTTATGTCCTGTGGGCAATGAAGAGCCATTGAAGGGTATTAGGCAGGGGTATGGAACTGTTAGATTTTCTTAGAGAAGGAGGACTCCACTACTCATCCAAGAAAGCTAAACTAGTAACGGTGGTTAGCGTTTATGGTAGCCATCTTTCCTTTTTCTCTCTATATAGAGTCACAAATAAATAGTGTGCTCTGTGTAATCCAAACCACAACATTTTTTCATTGAAAAACTAATGCCCTCCCGTCCCAGGTATGTTCACATTTTGTTTGCTCCTGCCATTAACCCAGTGTGTGTCGACTTGGCATAGTCACCTGGCAGGAGTAGGATAGACCCCCTAAGTAAGGGTCTCAGGGCGTCAGGAGCGGTGCAGCTCTTTGATCCCTGGTAGCCCTTCCAGCTCCAATATTCTGTGATTCTTTGAAGGCAATGATAGTTATCCACAGAAATGAAGCTTTTCAACAAAGAAGGAAAAATTTTTTAAAAAAAAAAATTTTTTTTGAGACAGAGTCTCACTCCATCACCAGGCTCACTGCAACCTCCACCTCCCAGGTTCAACCAATTCTCCTGCCTCAGCCTCCCTAGTAGCTGGGTCTACAGGTGTGCACCACCACGCCTAGCTAATTTTTTTTTTTTTTTTTTTTTTTGTATTTTTAGCAGAGACAGGGTTTCACCATGTTGGCCAGGATGGTCTTGATCTCTTGACCTCGTGATCCACCCGCCTCGGCCTCCCAAAGTGCTGGGGGAAAATTAAATTCTAATCAGAAAACTACCCTGAGTCAAATTTAAGTCCCAAAGACAAAGCACCTCTATTAGTTAAGAAACAGGAACTGGCTTTAACTATAAAGAGCCACAAGAAGGCTGCAGGGAGCAAGACTTACATGGCCATAAGAAAAATGTAGGTGAAAGCATTTGGGCAGCAAGGATGGTTCAACATGGAAGTGCTGAATGTTTTTATAATGACTTAATGGTAGTTTTTCATGTGTAAAGGGATACAAAATACCCTGATTCCTTCCATTTAGAATGTTGTGATGCCCTTTAAGATAACTAGACTTTCTTTTCATTGCATCTCCAGCGAGCAAATGTCTATTGAATGCCTGCTTTGTGCCAAGCATTCTGTGGGAGATATAGTAGTGAACAAGACCCACTTTGTTCCCTGCAGCAGGCAAAGCCAGAGTTTGCGAATGATCCTGGAGGGGTCACTCTGTTTTCTAAATCTTGGATGCCTTAAGTGCTGCTCTTCTTAAGATACTTAATACTTATTAACTTAAACCTCCTGAGTTCTTCACCGCACCAAGAGCTGATGTATCTGTACCAGTCATCAACCTCACTGTTCATAAGCACCATGAATATGGAATTACCACCACCAGCTAGCTTTCTCCTGTGGATATGGTGATGAAACATTGGAATTTTATGGTTCAAAAACCTTCCAGCTTACAAATCAATCAACAGTACCCAAGTGGAGTCTCCCAAAATAAATCTTTTTTTTTTTTTAAGTTTTTGCCTTTCCTTACAATCTAGTGTTTCTAAACTCCTCAAGTAACAATATAAGAGCAAGCTATAGTTTGGCTGATGCTTTGAAATGATGATTATTGCTGCCTAAGTGTACAAGATGCCTTCTTTAGAAATTTTGAGCAGAAGGGCTCATGAACAATTTGATGAGAAGAATTTTTCTATTGACCTTAGAATTAGAAATATGCTATATAACCTTAAACTTGGAAAACAAAGTAGGAAAAAGACTCGAGAAAGAGATAGAGAAAAAGAAATAGTTAAGCGACATAAAAATGAGGGAGTGAAAAAGAGAATGCTCTGATTTGTAGCCAATAATGTGGCAGATACAGTTCAGGAACAGTTCATCCTTCTGCAAATATTATTCCTGTCGTGATGCCAGCCAAGGTCAGGCAGTTCTTAGGTTATCTGCTGCAGTTGCAGAAAGATCTGTCACAAAGCAGAGCCCAGCCAGCTACCTTCTTGACAGTGAATCTTTTCTTCCTTCGTTTATGTCTTTTCCATTCCCTGTTTCTCTTCATCATTTTATCTAGTTATCTTTAGCTAGGCTGCAGTGCACTTTGGTGTTTATGTGAGGGACACAGGGAAACCTAAGGGAAGAATGATTATCACTGCATTAACACAGCTCCCAGACCTGTCAATGCTCATTGCCTTCTCATGAGGCTTCAGTTTTTACATGGGGAGTTACTGTCACTGAGGTCTAGACAGGCACAGATGTGGGCCATAGGCTGCCTGCTAGAACAACAGAAAGCAGTGCCTTCTCTGTAACTTACCACTATTGACTCTGGTCACTGAGTGGGTAGACACAGACACCTTTCTGGCTGCCTAAAGAAGCTATTATATGATTCAAAGAGGTAGAAAGGGCCTTCTGCTCGAGTTGCTTAGAGCGTGACACTTATTCCACTATTAGTGATGCTGTTAAATACCAAGCTGTGTCCTACTTTGATCATACATATGCCTCTGGAAGAGCTGCTGATTGTCATCTCAGCATGGTGTTTCTTTTTTTATCAGATATGATTTTTCCTAAAGGAAGGAATCTGGGTAATTTTTAAGAATGGGGAAGCTTCAGGAGGACAAGACCGAGAGGAGACTTGGCAATGCCAAAGCTAAATATTCCCTACCAGGAGTAGAGATACTGCCTGAAAAAAAAAAAAAAAGAAAAGAAACATCAGAGGTTTTAAGACCAGACAGATGGTGGCTTTCTCGCTTGCTTTGTAGCATGGGCTGGTGTATTTGGCTGTTCTCACGTTGCTATAAACAAATACCTGAGACTAGGTAATTTATAAACAGAAGAGGTGCTGGGTGTGGTGGCTCACGTCTGTAATCCCAGCACCTTGGGGGACTGAGGTGGGAGGATCACTTGAGACCAGCCTGGGCAACATTATCAAACCGCGTCTCCACAAAAAATACAAAAGTTAGCCAGCCATAGTGGCATGCACCTGTTGTCCCAGCTACTCAGGAGTCCGAGGTGGGAGGATCACTTGAGCTCAAAAGGTCAAGGCTGAAGTGAGCCATAATTGTACCACACAGTCGTGCCACTCAAAAAGAAAGAAAAAGAAAAGAAAGAGGTGGAATTGGCTTACAGTTCTGCAAGCCGTACAGGAAGTATGGCAGCATCTGCTTTTGGGGAGGCCTCAGGAAGTTTCCAATCATAGTGGAAGGCAAAGCCAGAGAAGGCACTTCATATGGTGAAAGCAGGAGCAAGAGGGCGAGTGGGGAGGTGCCACACACTTTTCAACCACCAGCTATCACAGGAACTCACTATCTTGAGGACAGTACCAACAGGATGGTACTAAACCATTCATGAGACGTCACCCCTATCATCCAACCACCTCCCACCAGGCCCCACCTCCAACATTAGGGATTATATTTCCAATAGATTTGGGCAGGACAAACTACATCAGCTGGCTACATTACCTCTCTAAGACTCGGTTATCCTTATCTGTAAAACACAGATAATTATCCCAACCACAGAGCAGGGTTGGTAAGGATGATCGCATACGTAAAGCATTCAGCTAGTTCCTACCTCATATAATAGGCAATGAAATAAACAGGGATCTGCCAACGCTCTTAGTTCTCTATACAGGAAACCACGTGATATAGACCTTCATAATTATTTTCTACTCACGGAGTTTATTCTGAAATTTTCTTAACACATTAGTATGGAGCAGCATAAAGAGAGGCTATGGATAGAACCTGGCTTCAAGGCAGCTTTCTGTACAGCCCACACCAGATCTCTTAGGCAGTTTGACAACAGGAAGCAGGACAGCTGGTCCTCGTGGGGTCAACCAAGTGCTGAGAAAGGAGTGCTTGTTGGGACATTCCATTTAACATTAATACCTAATCCAATAAGGTGTGTTTTCTAAGTACCATCATGAGATGACAACGTGGTAGCAGGGGAGACCAAGTCCAAAGGGTCCTTAAAAAGTTAATGTCCTGGCCCAGCATGGTGGCTGGTAGCAGACCAAGTCCAAAGGGTCCTACCAACGTGGTAGCAGACCAAGTCCAAAGGGTCCTTAAAAAGTTAATGTCCTGGCCCAGCATGGTGGCTCATGCCTGTAATCCCAGCACTTTGGGAGGCCGAAGTGGGTGGATCACCTGAGGTCAGGAGATCAAGATCATCCTGGCCAACACAGTGAAACCCCATCTCTACTGAAACTACAAAAACTTAGCCAGGCATGGTGGTAGGCGCCTGTAATCCCAGCTACTCAGGAGAATGAGGCAGGAGAATGGATTGAACTCAGGAGGCGGAGATTGCAGTGAGCCAAGGTCGCACCATTGCACTTCAGCCTGGCAAAGAACGAGACTCCATCTAAAAAAAAAAAAAAGTTGATACCCTGTGTGACATGACTGAAGGGAGGAAGGCCCTTGGACAAGAGGTGTGATCCTGAAATGAGCCGCTGTGTCCCGATGGCCAGAAAGGAAGAAATCAGGAAGCTTCTATGAATTTTGTTATTCCTAGCCAGTTGTCTCTTCTAATGTTTATGGGAGGCAAGAAGAAGAAAGTGAGGAAGGAAAGAAGGAACAAACAGAGTAAAGGAAAGAAAGGAAGAAAAAGAGGAAAAGCCAAGTCATGGTAGACATAAGGTACAGGGCAGCTTGCCCCCATATCCTTGCTGACCCTCACAGGTCATCTTTCAGCAAGGAATGGTTTCCCTAATAGCTCTGTTTATTAAGCACTTACGATATGCAAGGCACTGTGCCCATCACTTTATATACACGATTTTGTTTAATCTTCCCCACAATTTCATGAGGATGATTCCATTCCTATCCTAACTTTACAGCTAGGGAAGCAGAATCTTTAGTGAGATACGTTGTAACTAGCCAGTGGCAAGTCCGAATTTGGAACAAGGTATGTTCAATTCCAAAGTAGTTACTGAGAACCTGAGGCTGTCTGTCCCCCTATCACTGTGTTTATAGCTCCATCCATTGCCCCACCTGTTTCACAATGTCCTATTACCGTGTTGCAAGCATGGGAATGACCACAGTGTAAAGCACCAACTTTAGTCTCATAGCAGCTTACAACCTAGTAAACATCACAAGCTAACAAGGTCTGCTTTCTTCATCTCTATCAGATAACCTTTATCTTATACTCTGAGTTACCAAGAGTAGAACTAGACTCTTGGTGAAAGTGAGCATTTGAAGGACTGTCAAAAATTCCTTAGAGTACAGACTTCTCAGGACAGAGCCCAACGCTTGGGAAACGAAGCATGCTAAAAGAGGAGTCTAATAGACCTAAAGTGAATGTCTTCAAACCCACCACTGAGTTATTAGGCAAAAGGCTCATTTCCTTAAAAAAAAAAAAAAAAGAAAGAAAGAAATAATAACACACGCAGAGACGCATCCTTTGCTTATAGAGCTGGAAGAAATTGGAAGCTGTCTTGGAGCTTTGTATCTTCGTTCTGCCACTGGCCTAGTGTATGCTTCACGGATGCTTGTGCATGTTGTAAATTACTAATACCACCATCCCTCCAGAGGCACACACTCTCCGCCCCCCACCCCGCCTGCTTCTCTTCTCTTTCCCCAGTGAAACCTGGGTCCTTGCCTCCTTTTCTGTGCCACTCTCTGACTTTCCTAGCACCTGTTTCCTCTCTCCCGCAAAGACTTATTCTCTGTCACCTTGCCTTTTGACCACCCAAATTCCCAGCTGACCCTTCTCTGTCACTTGTCCAGGATACAGTCTTCTCACTTCTTTCACCTCTTTTTCTCCCACTCTCTACTGCCCCCACCCCCATTCATTCAGTTGAACTCAGCTAAGAATTAGGAAAAGAAAACTACCTAAACTAATTCAAACTAAGGTGTAAACGACTGATTTCCGTCCCTTTATTCCAGCTGTGAGAGCATGGGTGTAGGAGTCCTACAAGTCAGGGTTAAAATCCAGTTCATGTAATATGCTAGTTCTTTGGCTTTGGGTGGGTTGTTGAACTTCTCAGAGCTTCAGTTTCTTCCTCTGTAACCCATGGAGAGTGGTTGTGAGGACGTGTGTTAAGCTTTTAGCACAGTGCCTAGCTCATACTAAGTACTCTATGAATGGTAATGGCTACTAGTTTTGGGTTTTGTAGGGTTTTTTATGAATCTTTGTAAGAAGCTGTCCTTGATTGGAAGATGTAAGTGATTTGGGTGCACTTTAGAAAACTGTGTTGTCACCTTCTTTCCTGGAGAAAAGACAGGCTCTGTTATAGAGGAAAGGGGCTGCCCAGTTTAGACCAAGAATACTCAGCCTTCATTATCTCCTGTTAGCGCTAATCCTTGGGAGGATGAGCATTTTCTACTGGTTAAGAAAAAATCCAGCACAGTTCAGCAAACATTTACGAAATTCTTACGTGTCATAGGTTCTGGAGAAACAGTAAAGTCTAGGACATAGACCCTGGGCCCGGCACTAACAACTTGTTAGGAAATCAGTATACAAACAGATTGTTACAAGGTGGTGTCATGACTGCCATGTTAGTGATATCAACCGTGTCTTATGGGAATGCAGACATGATTGATTCACCTAATCCGGGTTAGCGAAGGTGACCTTGAGAAGGGAACCACTGAGCTGAATCTCTTGTTCTTAGAACTGGTAAAGTATTTTTTTCTCAAAAATCTAATTAAACATGTTACTGATATACTACTTAGATATTCCCCTAGCGTCCCAATCCAGGCTTTTCAAGTGACCTCAGGGCCGATATGTGCCCTGCCTCTGTCCCCTTTCGGTCTTCCAGGTGAGCCTAAAATTGCTTAAATCCACTGTATAAGAGTATCTCTAATTACTCTCAATGACCAGGAAGCTGATACATTTTTTCCTGTAACCACAAAATGCGATAATCATTATGCCAACTGTTAAAAATGGATCAAATTAATTTACTCTAGGTTTTACTAAACCTCTGTCCCTATGGACAACACTGGAACTTGAAGCCTAACAGTTTATCTACAGCTTCCATGTGTTCTTCAAGGTACCATGCTGCCTCCGACACCACTCACGGCTCAGGACATAGAAGAGAGAGACCTAGATGACAGGGCAGCATATTTATGTTGCATTTCAGATAATGGTGAAAACCTGTGGAAGACAGAAGGACCACGCAGTTCCCACAGTCCCAATGACTTGCTGTCTCCCTCAGCTATAAACTCAAGAACTCTCGGGTTAAAATGTATTGTAAAGTTCTCCAAGTTCTGTGAAATAGGTGTTACTTAAGTACAAGGTACTGAATTATTACTCTCTCCTTATTTCTTCTTTTAAGGCATCCCTTCATCCCTTGCCACATGAGATATTTCAGACAGTGTGTTTTCAGAGACCCCCTATCTGGTCTGTCTTGCTTATTGTACGGATGTCATTGGAAGATTTGCTTCACACAGAGAAACAGCAATCTACAGAGATATCTCTGATGGGAAATGGGCATTTAAGTTGTTTTGAAATTTAAAGAGTAAACGTGTCAGTAATATACTCTGGCATCAGTAAAACCCCGCATGTCAAACGTGGGTTACTCCTTTATTAGAGTCAAAAGTATAAATGGGAGGACACCGCAGATCATTACTGAACATGCTCAGGATGCTCTTTGAGAAATCAGATTACATTATTATTATTATTATTATTTTCAGACAGGGTCTTGCTCTGTTGCCCAGGCTGGAATGCAGTGATATAATCATGGCTCACTGCAGCCTCAACCTCCTGGGTACATAAGGCTTATGTAACTGATGCACTTGCTGGGGAAATTCTCTTGAATTAAAAAAAAAAAAAAAAATCTCTGTAGGTGGGCAACAGAACCCCATCTCCTTTTGTCATACTTCTCCTGCCTCAACTCTCTCCCTAAACTAGCATGCCTACAAAAATCAGAGAATGTGATGACCAGAGTTTGTACAATGTTAACTTTCCTGAGGCTGTAGAAAACCACAGAAGGAAATTGATACAAGCAAGATATTTATTGATGTGAAGCCACAGCAACTAGACTATTTATCAGTGCTCCTTTCATGAGAAAATGATGCCCAAATTCTTTTTTTTTTTTTTTTTTTTTTTGAGTCGGAGTTTTGCTCTTGTTACCCAGGCTGGAGTGCAATGGCGCAATCTTGGCTCACCGCAACCTCCGCCTCCTGGGTTCAGGCAATTCTCCTGCCTCAGCCTCCTGAGTAGCTGGGACTACAGGCACATGCCACCATGCCCAGCTAATTTTTTGTGTTTTTAGTAGAGATGGGGTTTCACCATGTTGACCAGGATGGTCTCGATCTCTTGACCTCATGATCCACCCGCCTCGGCCTCCCAAAGTGCTGGGATTACGGGCTTGAGCCACCGCGCCCAGCTATCAAATTCTAATGTGGAGGAGAGGCTGATATGGAGTCAGATCTCCCTCACAAGATGCACCCCACTGTCCAGTTTGACGCTGTGGCTTTCAGGGGTTAGGGAGCATAAATAGTAGGCCATCTGTTTCGCAAGTGAGGGGAGACAGTAAGGTGACAGTTTGGGGGCCAGGAATGCTTCATTTCTCTCTTCTTTTTTGTGTGTTACCTGCTAGGTACTACCATAGGCCTTGGGAAGGCACATCCCAGGCACACCTAGAAACACCTTCTATGAAAATGGACACTATCAGACATTTTATCTTTAATTTAATAGAAATTGACAGTGTAACTGACCCATGGTGGAGTGAAGTGAAACCACATGTGAGCTGGATTGACCCTTCCTTTATCTAGAAAAGCAAAAGTGCTGTTTTCCATCCCACCCTTGCATAGCTAACTCCTCCAAGAGGGTAGCTCTGCGTGACAAGGCTGGCAAGAGGTAGACTGCTTTTCACCATGCATGGTCTTACTGCCGTCATGTGTTTATGTGTGTGTAGAAAGTGGTCCTGTGGATTATATTCTTTTCTCTTGACATATCCAAATAGTGTGCTGAAGTCTGGTATACTCGAAGATAATATCTTGCTACATTGTTTCATTCTCAAGTGTGTAAAATTCTCTTTCCATGGTTTCTCTGGGCAGAGGTAAACTCTAAATTGAAGCCTACCCCAACGTTTATGCCAGTTCCATAACTGTGTAATTATTTGCTACTAACCATATTTTGGGAGCTCCCAAACCTCCCCCTGTGAACAGACTAGTATGTGAAATAGATGCATTTTCTGAGTATCAAATGTATCCACTTGTCCACATAGAACTCTCTGCCTGAAAGGTCAATTAAAAAGGTGAAGAACAAGGAAGACATCCACTCCAGAGCCCCATGCCCATGCCAAATAATATGGATGAATCACCGCGATCTTCAGGTGGCCTTGAGATTCCCTCACTTCTGGTGATTGAGAGATCATGGTCACATGAAGAACTTGGTGCATGTCAAACTCTCATCTCTTCCCAGTAGGCGTTATTAGTGCTATTAGTCCTATCAATACCAAAAGATCACATAGCTTCATTCTTTGCATTCCAAAAAGCCAGAATGGTAAGAAGTTTAGCTGACAGATGTGTCTAGACACTAAAGATATGACAAATGAGTCTCCCTTAGTGACTGGACTTGCAGAATCCCGGAATGTAATTCAGTTAAATTCTCCCATTTGTCTGTGAGAAAAGAGAGACCAAAGTTATTAAGCAACTTGCCCAAATAGGCACTGGCTGGCAAAGCTCAAAGCCTGAAAAGTAATATTTTCCAATTTTGAGCCCAGTGTTTGTCATAAACCAGAAGAACCAAGAACTCCTTTAGTGAATTGGAATGTAGTATCTAGAGCCAGACTTCCTGAGTTCAAATCCTGGCTCCAACCTCTTACTGACTGTGTCCTTGAGCAAGTCACTTAACCCCTCTCTGTCCTCATTTGCTTATCTATAAGATAAAGACTTTTAAAAGTACCTACCTCATAGGAGTTTTGTGCAGATAAATGAATATATGTAAGGCATTTATGTAAGTTCCTGGTTATTTACAAATAGTTTCTATGTTAGTGTTTCAGTTGCCAAAAATTCACTAAGAGTTGGACTCAGGTGATAGAATAGGAAACCCAGATGGTCACTAGACATCATATATTTTTCACTAGGATAAGAAAGGATTTTCTTAAAACCCTGCTGTGAGAAGTTTCTGTGTTTCTCTGTATCTTAGTCTTTAAAACTATGGAAATGAATTGAGTATGATATGCACAGCTAAGAAGATACCAATTACCCCAAGTAAAAATCTTTTATGCTTTCCTAACATATACATATCTATCAATAAGGAAAGCATTCCTTGCTATTTGAGAGTAAAGAGTAGAGGGCAAGGGGTCAACTGGACAATGAGAACAGGAAACAAAGATGGTTGCATTCACAGAGCTTGAGGACTTTTCTAGTAAGTTAGTATAAATGAATGAGAGTCAAGAAATAGGAATTCAGCTGACCTCCGTGTGGCATGGGGTAAAAACACTCTGCATGTTTTTTTGCAAGTTGTGTGGAATCCAGTACAGCCGTACCTAGCACCTAGCAAGCACCCAGTAACTACCGGAAGTGCTCTTATTCAGAATTTAGTTGCTGGGTTGCCCCACTGTTTCTGTTTTCCTACCTGGAAAAATAGATAATATGCTCTGAGGATCAGAGGGCAACTGGAATATTTTCTGTGGCCTAGAGAATGTGAGGCTGCATAAAGCAAAACAGTGAAATATTGTAAATGTGGGAAGCATGCAAAATTAAATAGACAAATAGTTATTCTAACTTGGTATGGCAATAGCAGTAATTCCTAGGATAAGCAAAAAGGCACTCCAAAGACCAATTCTTTCTATTTTTCTCTCTTGTGTATGAGAAACAATATTATCACAACAATGACAACAATAATGATGGCAGGTAGCGCATAATATTTTGTTTTTAACACCTGTGCAAGCTAGAGGCTAGCAGAGAGAAAAAACACAATTAAGAACTCTGGGCCGGGCACGGTGGCTCAAGCCTGTAATCCCAGCACTTTGGGAGGCCAAGGCGGGTGGATCACGAGGTCAAGAGATCGAGACCATCCTGGTCAACATGGTGAAACCCCGTCTCTACTAAAAACACAAAAAATTAGCTGGGCATGGTGGCGCGTGCTTGTAATCTCAGCTACTCAGGAGGCTGAGGCAGGAGAATTACCTGAACCCAGGAGGCGGAGGTTGCGGTGAGCCGAGATCGCGCCATTGCACTCCAGGCTGGGTAACAAGAGCGAAACTCCGTCACAAAAAAAAAAAAAAAAAGAACTCTGGAGTCAGACTACTCAGGGTCAAATCTTGAATCTCTTACAACTGGCTACGTGAACTCAGTCAAGTTACTTCAATTGCCCTATATATATACTGGTATAATGGTCATACCTAGATTTTAGGGCTGCCATGAGGATCAGTGCATGTGAAGTTCTTATAGAAGTACCTAGCACATAGCAAGCACCCAGTAACTACTGGAAGCTATTATTGTAATTACTGTTGTCGTTGTCCTTATTTTATAGATAAACGAGTTGGCATTCAAAGAGGGTAACTTTCCCAAGGTCATAAAACACAGATGGAAGTAGATGGTTTGTTGAAATTCAAAGTTCTGGGCCAGTCTGGTTCTTGACATCATGCTCACATGTCTCCTACTTAGTAAACATAACTTAGGGATTTAGGCCAATTCATCAGTTCTGTCAGATCCAAGTGTGTTTAAAAATAGTGTCCCAGGGATAAAAGTCCTAGCAATAAATGAGAATCATGGATAATCAAAAACAAATGAGGGATTTAATAAGCCAATATAAATCCTAATATAAGGGTTTCGATTTATTCAGGCTTCAGCCTGATAATCCCTTAACTCGCCCTGTGTTAACAAAACATCAAAGAGTAAAGCGTGCATTCTACATGAAGAGATCTTTGAACCTAACTTGAAAAACCAGTTTAGGTCATTTTTGTGTGGTCATATGTAAAAACATTTGTGGAAGGCCTCATTCTCTGTCCCCAAGTCAACACCCTTCAGGTATAGAAAGTGTATGGGCTGCTGTTCCCCACGTCCCGTAAATAGAACATCTGTGTGAGTAGGAAGCTTGTGCAAACTGCAGGCACTGCCTGCAGGAGCATGTATGTGTATGCATCACGCATAGACATGTATGTCAATGTCTGTGTGTATGTGTGTGTCCATGTCTAATATTTGTGTGTGTTTGTGTGTCTGTGTGTGTGTCTCCTCGACATTAAGGAAATTAATCACCCCTGCATCAATAGCTAGCTGCTTCCTCTCCTGTCTTTTCACATATCAAACTCCTGAGACAGAGACAGGAAGATCTCTCCAGGGGAAATGGTTTCATCTTTTGCATTCCTCTGCCAAGCCAGGCTTGAATTGGTTTCACAGTCTGCTTAAGCAGGGCAGAGGGCCCATGTGAAGCATCATGTCTCCCTGTGCCATATCCTGCCAAACTTCTCACTGAGGCTGGCATATCGCAGGACAGGCAGAAAAGGAGCTTGCTGGCCATTTCAGGACTCAGCGGATTAGGGGAAGCCAAGGAGCCTAATCCACTGGCTGTGAGTTTGAAAGGTAGTGAGCTGAAGTCACCCTTGTCATTAAGGGTTTGGCTGCCCAGAGCACCTCTGCTTCCCAATTTCCCCCAACCCCTCACACCCCCTTTGTAATTGCATCAAGGAAAGAAGAGAGGAGCAAGAACTAGAGTTTTCCAAGGATTTACTAGGCTTTCTACTCAATGTTCTTTCCTTTTTTTTTTTTTTTTTTTTTTTTTGAGACAGAGTCTTCCTCTGTTGCCCAGGCTGGTGTGGCTTGATCTCAGCTCACTGCAGCCTCCACGTCCTGGGTTTCAGCGATTCTCCTGTCTCAGCCTCCTGGGCAGCTGGAATTATAGGCACACACCACCATGCCTGGCTAATTGTTGTATTTTTAGTGCAGACTGGGTTTCACCATGATGGCCAGGCTGATCTTGAACTCCTGACCTCAGGCGATCTACCCACCTCGGCCTCCCAAAGTGCTGGGATTACAGGTGTGAGCCACCACGCCCAGCCTCAATGTTCTTTGTAGCCCTAACATGGGAATTTCAAACTCCCAGTTCCCTGTATGCTTCATGGAAGCATTCTTATACCTCATTCTGCCTGGAATACCTTCTTTTTACTTCTGCCTTTGCCTGGCTACTGCTTACTGACCTGTCAAGACTCAGTCCACATATCATCAACTCTAGGAAGCCTTTGATGATACGACCTCATTCCCCTCAACTCCCAATCTATGATTCTGTCGTAGATTGTGCTTATCTGCTTCATAGACTAGAGTGTGTGCCCCCAGGAAATAGGATTGAGGTCTGACTCATTTCCTGCTCTGTCCCCTCACACAGAGCCCGGCACACAAAAAGTGCTTAATAAATACTAATTTAATGGATAAATAAATGAATAGCCATTTGTTACAGTACCTTATAGTTGTCTCTATAAAACCCTTGAAATCAAGAGTATTTCTGAAAATCTCTGGGTCCCAATCATTCAGCATAATTCTCAGTACGAACTCGGTTTTCAACAAGTAAATGCCTGAATATGAGTACACATATGTGGGTGGCTGAATAGATGGGCAGAATTAAAAATCAAGTCTGTAAAACTGCAGACAATTATCATGAAAGGAAAGAGGAGGCAGAATCTTATAGAAGATAATGGGATCAAAACTGTGGATCCTACATAAAGACTGGCCTTCCCAGGCATTTCACTTGTGGAAAAAAACTCCTGAATATAACTGTCCAGAAAGATTTCTATTTACAGTGTAAATAGATGGATTAAAAACTACTCACCAGAACTAACTCAAGGGAATGTATTCATCTTCTGGGGCTACCATAACAAATAAACGGGGTGGCTAGTGTCTGAAACAGAAGTGTGGACGGAGCAATGGTCCCTCTAAAACCAGAAGTAGGGGCTTCCTTGCCTCTTCCTCGCTTCTGATGGTCTGCCAGCAATCTTTGGCATCTGTCAGGTTATGAACGTGTCTTTCTAATCCTCCTTGGCATGGCCTTCTTCCCCTCTGTGAATCTATGAATTTGCTTCTAGCTTTTCTGGTCTAGGGTGTTCTCCATGTTCCTACTTCAAGATCAAGGTCTGATTCAAGCCCTTCCTCTTCCAGCAGTATTGCCCTCACCATCTCAGCCCGTTCAACTCTACCCTCCTTGCAATTTTATTGGATTTATTGCAATTTACATTCTGCAATACTTACTACATAGCTGTTCTTCCAAGTAGAATGCTACAGCGTCTTATCTGACGCACATTCGTCTTCTCCTGTGTGTGTGTCTGTCATGGTGTCCAGACTTCCCCTTTTCATAAGGATACCATTCCACCTTAGTGATCTCGTTTTAATGTAATTATCTCTGTAAAGAACCTATTTCTAAATAAGGTCACATTCTGAGGTACTAGGAATTAAGATTTTAACATGTCTTTTGCAGGAACACAATTCAATCTTTAATAGAAATACTTAGGTTTGTAGGGTTTTAGTGAGGAATGCCACCTACAAATCAGTAAATGATAGAGACATTTATGGCCTGATTGGATGAATGCCAAATAATTTTCTTAATCCCAAAACACTTGATCCTAAATCTTAAGTGTCTTATGGTCTACTTGGGATGATAACCAGGGGAAAAAAACATTCAAGTAAATATAATTGTGTCAGATTAGATGCTGTAGCAGTTTACTTAGAACAGCTGTGTAGTAAGCTTTGTAGAATGTAAATGGCAGTAAATCCAGTAGAATCGCAAGGAGGGTACAGTTGATGTGAGCTAGGATGGTGAGGGAAATCTTACTGCAAGAGGACGGACTTGAATCAGACCTTGATCTTGAGGTAGGAACATGGAGTCAGGAGAAGCTGGAAGTAAATTCACAGATATGAAAGAGAAACATGGTGTATTGGGAAGCCAACAAGTGGCTGAGACTGGCTGAAGCTCACTCTGTATAAAGGAGGTAATTCTAGAAAAGAAAAAGGGTTCATTTAGTGGAAGGCTTTGAGTGTGAGGATGCTAATCGATTACTATAAATAGAGACAAACTGGAATAAAACCCAAAAGATGGTATTAGAGAGAGAAGAAACACAACAGATGACACCATTCATGATCTAAGTAATTTTTTCTATGATCTTGACCACAAGAAGAACAGCCCTGGAACTATTTCTAACAAGAAGCTTCTACCTAGAAATCAGACAAACTGCCTAAAATATCAGACTCCTGGGAGTAAAAGTAACTTTGCAGACCATCTACCCTACTAACTTGTTTCTCAAGAAGCTCAAATCTGAATTATAAGAGCCAGCAGGAATTCTAGCTCATTTTAATGTGCCATCACCTAGAATCAGAAAATGGGAACTAGAGCTTCAAAGTTGTTGTTGTTGTTTTGAGATGGAGTGTCACTCTGTCACCTAGGCTGGAGTGCAGTGGTGCAATCTTGGCTCACTGCAGCCTCCACCTGCTGGGTTCAAGCAATTCTCTACCTCAGCCTCCCGAGTAGCTGGGATTACAGGCACGCCCCCACCACAACCAGCCAAGTTTTGCATTTTTAGTAGAGATGGGGTTTCACCATCTTGGTTAGGCTGATCTTGAACTCCTGACCTCATGATCAACCTGCCTCAGCCTCCCAAAATGCTGGGATTACAGGCATGAGCCACCGCACCCGGCCTAGAAGTTTTAGTTAAATCAGTCTGTGTGTAGGTGAACAGGCATATGAGTATTTTTGGACAGTGGAATGTCATAGAAAAGTGTGTTGGAGTGAGGGAAGGCTGAAGACATCTTATGTAATTGGACCTGGTTCTGTGTTATTCTGCTGTTTGGCATGCTCTGTAAAGGAAGTAGGTTTAGATGTAATGGCATGCTCATAATGAGATGGTAAGTGTATATCTTGCTGCAAGTGCCTTTTTTCAAGAGCTATTCACTAATTTACAAAATAGCAAAGAAGGCTTGACAAGGGTCGTATGTAATGTTGGTAACCTTGATTTGATTTTTCTTTAATTTATTTTAGAGACAATTTAGAAGGTGTGGCAAATTGGCGTGGCCAAACTGTTTTCAAGTGGAAATAAGTGCCTCGCCACTTCAGGTGTTTGGTAATCTTGGCTATCACTATTTTTGTGGAGCCAAAACCTCACAGCATGCAGGCAGACTTCCAAGAGAAGTGTGGCTCTATCTGCTATTTCCTGAGACATGCAAGTTACTGTTTGATAGACAGCCCCAATTCTCACGGTGTGATTTATCATACATGTTTCTGGTTAATTTTTGGCCTTCAAACATATTTTTTGCTCTCTAATGTATAACATCTCCTTTGATCTTTTACTTTATTAATTTTTTTAGGTCTCTTTTAAGGGTTTTTTAGAACACAGTGGTTGTAAGTGAGGAATAGCAAATCCATCTGCGATCCCAGGGTACAACTGCTTTTCTGACCTTGTCTGTTTCCTTCTCTCTGTAACCCTTCGTGATTTACTCCTTCAGTCCTTAAGAGACTTAGCAGGGTAGAAGAGTAACCCACGTGCGCATCCCAACTTTGGGAAAATCCCTTGTTTCTGTGAGCCTCAGCTTGCTTGTCCATAAAATGGAGATGATAACGCCTGCTTGCTTACTTCAGAGTTAGGAGGATGAAGTGAGATGACATAAATCGTCTTTGGGAAGTGCAATTGATCAGGTAAATGCAAGTAGTTATAAGCACCACACTGCATATTTACTGAACTCTTGCAGTCCTCATAGTTCAGCCAAGCAGTTTAGCAATTCACTCCTGTTACCTAACATTGTTTGCTGCCTCCTGGGCAGTTGTCTGCTTTCTCCATCTTTGCTGAAAGCATCTTGAAGGTGGTAAGCACGGTTTCCACTTCTGGATCTGTCACAGTGCTTAGCAATGAATGTTTAAATGATAAACTAAGCTGGATGTGTCACGTCTCTAAAACCTAAGATTACTTTCTCTGACTGACTTTAGGAAGCTGCCTCACTCTACTTGTTTCCTATCCTCACAATAATCATCTTTGCATTCAACAAATATTTACGGAGCATGCAGTAATAACAGTTCACATTGGCTAATAGTTATAGATCCTTGCATCTGTGCCAAGCACTGGGCTTCACCCTTTACGTGGAGAGTCTCGCTTGAACCTCATAACAACCCTGGGAAGTAGGTATTGCCATTATTCCCATTTTAAATATGAGTAAACTCTCAAGCAACTTTCCCAAGAGTATTCATCTGCAGGGTGGCACAGCACAATTCATTCACAAACAGTCTGATCATAGAGCACGAGGTCCTACATTAGGCCTCAGTATCTGGAGCATTTCTTCAGTCTTCCGTCTTTCGTATAGTTGACATTTTTGAAGAGTACAGCAGGCCAGTTACTTTGTAAAATATCTTTCCATGTGTGTTTGCTTGATGTTTTCTTGTGATTTCTGAATTTTTGACAGGAATAACACAGAAGTGTGTTATGTTCTCCTTAGTACATCATACAGGAGACAGATGATGATGATGTGCCTTGTTACTGGTGACATTCACTCTTATCACTTGGTTAAGATGATGGTCAGCCAGGTTTTTGCACTGTAAAATTAATAAATATGTTGCACTTAATAAGTAACAAAGGAGTATTTTATAGGGGATAATATAAGCTAAGTAAATAGCCTGCTCATCATTAACTTTTGACCCACTAGATTTAATATCAATTGATGATTACTGCCTGAGTCAGTTATTATTATGATGGTTGCCAAATGATAACTTTATAAACTCTGTCATTCCTTCTAGATTATTAATATGTATTCTACAGTAAGGTAGTTTTCTCTTCTCTCCTATTTATTTATTTATTTATGAATATCCCCTTTGCTCAAAGGGTTAAAATCTGTTACTGTTGAATTGTCCCAGACAGGATCAGCAAAAGCCTTTTCAAGCTGGCCTCTATGTCCTTTTGACATATACCCCATCATTCTTTGAGCACATCTCAGTTTTCATGTACAACATACTATTTCAGGTTCATTTTTTATTCTCCCAATTCCTGCCCAGAAGTCAGCTATTTCTGCAGGAAACTGATTGCTTTTAGTAGAGAACGGTATTTAGAACCCAAGGGCTGGGTACTTGATTTGCTTGATACTACTGGGATGTCATCGCTTCTAGGCCTTTCAGAAAGAGCTAGGAAATACTGTACATATTTATGTATAGTTGCATATACTCATTTATATCGGTTGATATATCTGTGTCTATCCGTCTATTAAAAACCATGAGTTCCTACTGCTTGCAACACCAATTCACTTCTACTAGATTTGTCTTAGGCTTTCCACTTTGCATATGTGTAACTCTCCCCTCTGACAGTAAGAAGTCTCGCTCCCATTATTTTTATATATTTATGTATTTGTTCAATCCTCCCTGAGTATTTGACTCCCAGCCATCCTGACTGAGTACTGAACCCTCTCCCAGGCCAGTGGACCACTCCCCACCAAACCTCATGTTAAAGTTTAGTCCCTACCAAGTGGAAGAGGAATGGAAGGAGGAGAAAGAAGTCAAGGCCAGTTTGAAAGTTCAGCTCCAGACATGCAGTGCCCCGTTGCCCCCAGGGAGCAAAGCTGAGCCCTGGACATACTGGCTCCTCACCTCCACTGAAAGCTGAGCCCTGGACATACTGGCTCCTCGCCTCCACTGAAAGCTTAGCTTGACTCCAGTGGAGGTTTTTAATGGGACAAAGTAAGGTGACCAGAGTCACATTTTTGAGCGACATTTTGGTGGCTGTGGGCTAGGGATAAACTGGAAACTGAGAGATGTAGAGATAAATTGGGAGCCACCAGTGAGAATCCAAGAAACTGAAAGTGGGATGCATCCCAGACCCTGTATGTGCCCTCCTTAGGCTTTCTAGAGTTGGCACACTCAGTGGTATCTGCTTTATCATTATCGGCTTGCTGTCCACCTCCTGACCTCAGAGGCATTCTAAGGGAAGCAAATATCTTTGGAAGACAAGAAGATCACAGGATACAACTGTTGGGCAGAAATGTCAAGCTAGAGGGTTGCACACAAGTTTAAAGAATACTTCTAACCAATAACTTCAGTTTACAATAACCTCAGTTTCCTCCAAACCAAAACTTCACTTTAAATTTCGGAATAAAGAAAAAAGTCTACTTTGCTGCAAAAGTGGAGGTAAAAGAAGGTACTTAGGGCATAATAGCTCAGGGTGTGGAGGGTCTGCCATTAGAAATTATGAACATTTGGGCCAGGCGCAGTGGCTCAAGCCTGTAATCCCAGCACTTTGGGAGGCCGAGGTGGGTGGATCACGAGGTCAAGAGTTCGAGACCATCCTGGTCAACCTGGTGAAACCCCGTCTCTACTAAAAATACTAAAAATTAGCTGGGCATGGTGGCGCGTGCCTGTAATCCCAGCTACTCAGGAGGCTGAGGCAGGAGAATTGCCTGAACCCAGGAGGCGGAGGTCGCGGTGAGCCGAGATCGCACCATTGCACTCCAGCCTGGGCAACAAGAGCGAAACTCCGTCTCAAAAAAAAAAAAAAAAAGAAATTATGAACATGTATACCAGCAGCAAACAATGAGTTGCTGGAGGCAACAGTCATTACCCTCTCTGAAAGAGGGGAGGAGAAAAACCTTGGCAACTCACATAATGAGCCCTTGTCCAAAGGAAGGCAAAAAAAAAATTCCTCCCTTTGTATAGCTAATACAAACACAAGCTGCCAGGAAGGCCTGACCACCATGGGTCCTTGATTGCCTGTATGAACTCTCATGGCCGCCTTTACAAAAAGCTAACACATCTTGGGGAAGACCACACTCTGCCTTTGCCCATTTGGCTGCCAAGTACATGGCTGCTTTACTGAAATAACAAATGCTAGTGGATTCATGACCCTGGGTGGTATCAGTGTGTTTGTTTCCATTATTTAGAAATAGATCTGTCATTTTGTCATTTGTCACTTTCTGAAACTATAAGCACCAGGAAGCCCAGCATTTGCCACTCAGATCTATTAATACTTTGTTTTACTGGCCTTAAGAGAGAGTATGATATAATAATTAGGTATGCAGGAGCCAGGCCACCTGAGTTTGAATGCTGATTCTCTTGTTTACTAGCTGTGTGACTTTGGACAGGTTACTTAACCTCTCAGAGTCTCTGTTAGCTCACCCTATAAAATGGGGAGACTTAGAGTACCTTTATCACTGATAAGTAAGTCAATATATGTTCCCACATCTTGGGTAAGCTAAGTCCTGGGCTCTGCTGAGACCTCAGTGAGTGAGGCTCAGATCATGCAGAACTGAGGCTCATAAATCCACAGAGTTGGCCCTGTGATGAGGAACAGCCCCATTCTCCATGCCTTTGTGTGCATGTCATGGTGGCCTTGAGTGTGGCACAGGTGGCATGGCATTGAGGGATACCCAGCAGTGGGCATTCTGGGCCATGATTTGACTTCTCCAGGCCTCAGCTCCTGCTTGTTAAAATGGAGGGGATAATAGTACCTATCTCATGAACCTGTGGAGAGGAATAAAGGGGGTAATGCATTTAAAGGAATAGGCACAGAATCTGGCTGATTTAAGTGCTATGTAAATGTTACTATTACTATTATTATTGGCGACCATGTGTGATGTCAGCTGGATTGTGGTCATGTCACAGTTTATAGCTCATGCATGGCTAAGGGTGTTCTGCATAGCCCAAGTTCAGGGACTGGCCAGAGTGACAGGACCACAGTCTAGTAGGCTAGACTTTGGGCAGAACTCCAACACTGCCCAGGAAACAAAGCGGAAATTAGGAAGCAAAGTCGAAAGCTTAAAATCCAGTTAAAAGGGCAGGCCAATCCAGGCACACTTGACGCTGGGCAAAGGGCAGAAAGACTAATTCCAGCCATAAAGGTGGAGAGAGACCCTCTGTGTCCTGCCTGCACTTGGTCAGAAGTCAGTTGCTCAAGGACTGGTCAGGGTCAAGCCAGGAGGGCTTCAGCTGTGATCTGTCAGCTCATGGAGCTTTTCCTGCAAGCAGGTTTTGACAAAAGGGACAGAAACATGGAGAAGAAGGGCTCAGAGGAAAGAAAGCAGTATAGCAAAGACTGCTGGGGAAACCAGCCTCCCAAATATTTTGGCCAAGAGCCCAACCATGAAGCTCAACACCTGAAGCCTAGGAGCTGAAGGAAACCATAGCAATCATGTTTACCACCCTCCTTATCTAGGGACACAATCCTTTAGCCAAAACCGCTGGGACAGATGTGTTTCAGATTCCAGCATTTTTTATACTTTAGAAAGATGTTAGGATTACCAAGACATAAATTGTATAACACCCCTAGCAATTTTCCGGGGAAAAACGCTATAATCCACCAGGCTAATCTTGCTGCAGGAAAATGTATAAATATTTACACAAAGTGGGATGCAGCCTATCAAAAGCATATTAATTCAGGTCCAGTTTACACCACACTGAAGGAAAATGTGTGGTGTTCAGAGCTCCTGGGACCTTGAAGTTGGGAGTGAACAGCTGTATAGAGGGCACAGCTAAGATGTCCACCAGCCATGTGACTCATCCAGAGGTGCACACATAGTTCACTGCAAATTCAACTCCATTTTCACTGCATACTACTGAACATCTGCCAGGTCCCAGGCGCCATGCTCAGCACTGAGGTTCTATCATGTATTCATATTCAGGGCTGCTGCATCAAAGTACCACAAACCAGAGGGATTAAAACAGCAGAAATTTTTTGTCTCACACTCCATAAAAGCTAAAATCAAGTTCAAAATCAAGGAGTCAGCAGGACTGTACTCCCTCTGAATCCTGTAAGGAGAGTCCTTCCTTGCCTCCTGCAGTTTCTGGTGGCTCCTGGCCCTCCTCAGCATTCCTTGGCTTGTGGATGGCATCACTCCAATTTCTGCCTCTGTTGTCACGTGGCATTTTGCCTGTGTGTCTCCCTCTTTTCTTATAAGAACACAGCCACATTGGAGTAAGAGCTCACCCTACTCTATTATGACTTCATCTTACGCAATTACATCTACAGTGACTCTATTCCCATGTAAGGTCACATACTGAGATACTAAGGGTTAGGTCTCCAATATACTTTTTTTTTTTTTTTTTTTGGAGACACAGTTCAACACATAACAAGTGGTAAACCAAAATAGACATAGCCCCATCAAGCTAGCAGTCGAGTGGGGAAGTCAGATTACAAGTATGTTGAGAATGTTCAAATGGGGAAGTATTAATGGAGCCATACAATAAGAGAATTTTACCCAGTTGAGGGCTTCCCCCCCGAAGAAGTAGCATTTTAAATGGAAATGCAACAATGAGTAAAAGCCAAGCAAAGAGGGAGAGAAGGCACTAATGCCTTCACTCTCTGGTACCTAGACCAGAGCCCCCTCCTCCTTGCACTGGGCTTCTGTAGAAGCCAGGCCCCAGAACCCCAGGGAAGACCTCTCAGTGTCTCACAGACCACCACTCATAGCCAAGCTTGCCCCCAGGCCGGCTCCTCCTGGCCTGCAGTTCCTCTCTCAGAAACAGCCAAAGGCACAGAATGCAGGGATTAGGGCATCAGCCCCCAGCAAGACCCAGGCCCACAGTTGCAGCCTCCCTGCAGGAGAGAACATTGATGTTGTTGCTCATTGTTGCAGTTTATTCTCATTGCTGTATTTAGTCTCGTATGAACATGTCATAATTTTTTATTCATTCATGTGTTGGGGAAGAGTCTCTGCTTTCCCTTTTTTGGCCTAAGTTGATTAAGATATTTTTGACCCAGAATCAGCAAAGTCTTTAATATACAGATAGCTTCTGCTGACCTCCGTCCTTGAGAATGTATTGTACTTTTAGCAGGGCAGGCAGATATGTCTGTTTCGTGAGTTTTTCTGAGCAGTGCTCCAGTGGCCTCATGGCTGCCAAAATGCCTCTGCTTCAAGATCCCAGGGACCAGCAGTGGTGGCAGAATTTGGGGAAATGAAGACCTAGAGCCTCTACTTTGATGAGTGTTAACCTTGGGACAGCATTAGCTGTGTAGGCAGCTACTTTATGAGACATACAAAGAAGGGTCACCAGCATTGGCCATGGCTGTTAGATTTTGTTTTATACCCACAACATTTTAGTATTTCACTTAAGAGTGGAAAGAAAACCTTTTTGAAGCATAATATGTATAAGAAAAGGAAACACAAATCTTAGGTGTTCACTTGATAATTTTTCATAAAATGAACCCAGATCCAGCATCCAGATCTACAAAACACCTCAGAAGCCCTCCCCACAATAACCCTCTTCTAGTTTTTACCCACCAAGGGTAGTCAACATCCTGGCTTCTAACACAGTGGAATAGTTTTGGCTTTTGTGCTTGTAAAAATCACACAGTATGAGTTTTTGTGTTCGTGGCTTTGTTCAATCAATTTGATGTTTGTGAGATTCGTTTATGTTGTTGCTTATTATTGTAGTTTATTCTCGTTGCTTTATATAGTCTTTTATGGATATATCATAACTTTTAATTCATTCATGTGTTGATTAACATTTGGGTTTTTCTGGATTTGGGCTATTATGGACAGAGCTGCCATGGATATTCTTGCATATGTCTTTTGATGAACATATGCAAATTTGGGAGAGGTATATACTTGTATTGGTTGCCTATTGCTGCAAAACAAATTTCCCTCCAAACCTAGTAGCTTAGAATGAAAATAAACATTGATCCCCTCTCACAGTCACAGTTCATGTGAGTGAGGCAGCTCGGGCAGGCATTTCTGGCTTGAGTTCTTTCCTGAGGTTGCAGTTATCTAAAGGCTAGCTTGGGGCCGAACGGTCTGTGTTCAAGGTAGCTAATTCACATGGCTGGCAAGCTGATGCTGATTATTGGAGGGGAGGCTGCAGTTTCGCACATGAACTTTTCTTAAGACTTTCTGGGTATTCTCATGAAATCGTGGCTGGCTTCCCCACCGGGAGTGGCCAAAGAGAGAGCATCAAATTGGAAGCATTATCCCATTTGTGATCTAGCCTTGAAAGTCACATAGAATCACTTCTGCCTCATTTCATTCATTATAAGTGGGCCAGCAAGTCCAGCCCATACTCAAGACTCTGCCTTTAGAAGGAAGGCATGGCAAATAATGTATAGATGTATCTTAAAAACAATAACACCACAATATCTTAAAGCTTAGAATTAACTTAAGCTAAGCGTTTAAAAATAAGTTTATAGAAATTTACACAAGGATCTGAAAGAGATATATTCAACCCAGCTTCTCCTCTTCTATGCATTTAAAACTTTGCAGATGTTCACAGGAGAGTTTTTAGGGTATTTTTTGGAGACAGTATGGTACAGTGGAAAGTGCAGAGCCAGAAACAACCAAGTCTGAATTCTGGACTCTACTACTTACTAATGATGGGTATTTGGACAAGTCAGCCTCTTGGATTCTCACATTCTCTCACCTGTAAAATGAGAATAATCAATAGAGCTTATCTCATATTGTTCTGGAGGTAATTAAATGAAATGATGTGTTAAAGTGCCCTCTATGATGGTAGGTTTCATCGATTTGCTCATTTGTCAGACATTTATTAGCCTAAAAGGTGCTCTGATGGACCTTGTGATTGATACAAAACTGACTCAGATGCAGACCCTACATCAGGAGGTCTATACTCTAGTAGGGCTCTTGACAGGTAGAATAACCATCATACAGTTGAGAAAATGGTCAGTGTCTGGAGCACGTATGGATACAGTGTTTTAAATATAGATCATATTTGGATATATAGAAATGAAAGACTTTTTGAGGGGCAACAAAAGGGCAAAAGATATTCCAAATTAGGAATGCAACTTGCTTAAAGACACAACTAGAAAACCATGGGGCATAAATGGAGAATAACAAACAGATTATTACAGATATGGCTAGACTTAGTATAGATGAAAGGAGGTAGTGGAAACAGGTCGGAAAGTTAGTTACATGTCAGAGCAGTAGGAAGAGATTGAGCGCATAGGCTTAGTTTTATTCGGATGAAAAACATTTAGGTCAAAAGATTTTCAACCAACTTTCAGAACAAAAGCTAGGTGGGACTAGCTGCTAAAGGATCTACTTAACATGCTTTTCTGGGCCAACTTTTGTTTGTAAAATCTTTGTGCTTCACATTGTAAACAGAATTTTCTAAAACTGATCTTTAGGGGATGCTTCTGACTAAGAGCCTGAGCAACTGAGCTTTGTGCTTATCATTCCTAGTTTGGAAGCTGCATCAGCAGGGAAATTCAGTGGGATTGTTTTTATAGGCCCTTAGCTCACCATAAATGTACTTCTCAAGATTTGGCCCTTTGGAAATGGCCGGTCCATACACTCGACTCATCTGCATATTTGACTGCTGCATCTAGATAATGAGCCATTCTCTTCGCTTTCTTTCCCTCAAGAAGACTGATCGATTCAGCAGCTTTCACTTCTGTTACATTATCCAGTTCCAGGCAGTGATGATATTTAAACACAAGACAGAGACGTTTCTATGCAGTGATGGAACTTTGAAGGAAGTCAGAGCCCATGACCTTTTGCTTTGAAGCCAAAGAATTACAAGCATTAAATTTTCAGTCTTGCTAAGAATGGGAGCTGGAGAAATTAGCAGAAAGTCCTCTTTAAGCCCCACAATTCAGTATGTGGTCCCCAAAGCCTTTATGTATTCAATCTGTGTCTCTTCTAGCATTCCCCTCTTATTTTGATGAAGTTTATATGTCCTATCAGAATGGACATGGTTGTAACCATTATTGGTGATTTTGTAGATAAAAATTGGATATTCCATTTTATCTCCCTCTTTGCTTTAATATAAATGAATTCTAGAGCATTAAGGGAGAGGATAGATTCTAGGCTCAGGATAGAGCTGCCAGCCAGTCTTGGGCTGGCACTTCCCATGTTCCCAGGTACGGGTTTTTACTCCATTAGCAACATTGGAGTTCATGGGAAATATTCTCTGCACAGGTACTGAGGGTGTCCTCTTCCTCTCTGATTTCTTCTCAGGTGGGAAATTGGCAAGTGGAGTCCATGTAGTCTCACTTGCGGGGTTGGCCTGCAGACCAGAGATGTCTTCTGCTCCCACCTACTTTCCAGAGAGATGAATGAAACAGTCATCCTGGCTGATGAACTGTGCCGCCAACCCAAGCCCAGCACGGTGCAAGCTTGTAACCGCTTCAACTGCGCCCCAGCCTGGTACCCTGCACAGTGGCAGCCGGTGAGTTCTGAGGTTACTCAGTATTGGAGCTTGTGTTTGCAACAGTGATTCAAAAAAGGGATGCTCTCTCAGAGTGGTTTTGTCCAGGGATGTTAAAGGATGTTCAAGGTCTGCTGATTTCTACCTTCTTAGTACTCCCCTAACGTGATTTAAAACCAGATCTTTTAATAACAAATATCATGGTTTTTTTTTTACTGTATCACACCTCAGTGAACTCCAAAAGCAACTCAGATGATCCATCTGTTAACCTCAGCATATTCATGACGAAGCAGTTACTGAGCTAAGGAAATTAAAAAAACAAAAAAAAGACAATGTGGTAGGTTTTCCATAAAGCTAAATTTGTTCTTAATTTGTACCCTTTCTAGTTTTTTTGCTGTTTAAAATTCTAAGAAATAAGGGTAATAGACAATGATTTTTTTTAACATCATTACTTAGCAAAATAAGTAGTTAGAAATGCTGAGCCAATTCCAAATATTTTTATTTTCCTGGTCCTGTGAATTCCAAAAGTCTGGGAACCATTGTTTCAAAACAGGGGTAGACAAACTGCAGCCCTCAAGCTAATTCTAGCCTGCATCCCCCGTTTTTTTGTGTTTCTTTTTGTAAATAATATTTTATTGGAACACAGTCACACTCATTATTTTACATACTGTCTATGGCTGCTTTTGCACTACAAGGGAGAATTGCATGGTTGTGATAGAGAACATATGGCTCATAAAATCTAAAATAAATGCTATCTATCCCTTTACAAATAAAATTTCAGACCTTGCACCAGGCATATATAATAATAATAATACTAACACAACTATTTTATCATAATTTTCTAACTAAAAATAATATACATTTATCAAACTTTAGGTAAATAATCTTTTTGCATGCCTTTTAAAGACACTGGATTCTAGGTTGATTGCGTAAAATTTTATTTTGCGATTTGTCCCCTATTAGGACATAAGACACAGCTTTAAAGGGACAACAAAGGTCACAAAAAGTAAGCATGAAAGGTGGAGGGGACATACATCTTCGTTTCACTAAGACAGTTTTTTCACCCTCAGAACTGTCCCATTTGGGTGATAAACGATGTGGTCATCAGTGGAGAAGGAGAGAAGATGACAGCTCACATGCCCTTGCCTTGTGCAGACGGGGCTCCTGTTTCCAGGCAGGAGCCTGTGGCCTCCTCTGTGCTTTTCCCTAATCAGTTGGGAGAGCCCCTTCTTTCTCTTTGCTCCTTGCCCATCTTGGAGCTGTGGTTTAGTAAAATACTCAAAGAATCAAATGCTGGCGAGTAAGCAAAACACAAAATATGAAGCCTCTGGTAACAGACATTAAATATATATTTTCTTTTAGAGCTTAAATATGTATGGCTAAGTTTAATTCCATGCTACTATGGATGATTTATAGAAGTTAAGAGAATGTCATATATTTTGAACACCAATACCGGCACTTAAGAAATATGTATTATCGCACACCTAGTTGAAGTAAATCCTCACAACAATTCAGTGAAAAGTAGGTTTTTTTAGCCTTATTTTAGGTTTCAAGAAACTGAGGCAAACACAGTTAGCAAACTTAGAGTTGGCCATCAACTCAGCTTATGTGACCCTTTCCACTATACCAAACCCATGTGTATGGCTACAAGGGCCTTCAGGGGTTAAACATAAGCACTTTTGTTTTACAGATGATGTAACTTTGGCCTAGACGTAGGCTTGCTTAAGATCATAAAGCCTGGACCAGACCCAGGTCATCTGATTTCTAGTGCATTTATACTACCTTACCTTTAATTGGAGCGAGTCTATGACCTTAAAGAGCATCACTAACCCATGCCAATCCTAATAAAAGGTGAGGAAGCATCTCAAATCAATCTCCACTGTTGAAATTGTTAAGTTCCTGTATTATTAGTAGCTTGTTGCTATTAGGGACATATGTTATGGATAAAATGTTTCCTGAATGATGAAATGAATGAATAGATGGAGAATATTTCTTATGGGTCCTTAAAATTCTGGCTTTATAGCTTACTGATTTTTTTTTTATAGTTATAGGTCTTAATATTGTTCTAGCCTTGAATTGAGTGAAACATCAATGCCTTTTTGATAGCCACACATGCTGCCGAATAATAATGTTGACTCATGAAGCCTTTTCAGTTTTTAGGGCACAGCCACACATATGACCTTTTTTATTTTTTATTTTTTTGGTCAGTTGCCACTGCCACCACCCGTATGCCCAGCATCCCTATTTGAAATGGTGGACTTCCAAAGAATCACTTATTCTTTAATTTTGAATTTACTTTGAAAGCTTTTCTATTTCCTTCTGTTGCAGAGAAGCCTTTGAGGATGAGTCAGTTTTCAGTCAATTTTTCAAGTTGGAAAACTTAGTAGTAAACAAGTGTTTGAAGTTCATCCAATGAATCAGTGACTACAGTTGAATAGGACCTTTAAAAAGTCTCTTCTTTCACACCTGAGACCCAATAATTGTGAAAAATAGTCAAACATAACAAGAAGTAACATAGAAAGTGAAGGTCAGCAGTGTTTCTACCCTCCAGAAACAGCCCTTGTTAATGATTTGGTGCACAGGGTCTGTTTGTCCAACATGTAGAAACCCCATCTCTACTAAAAAAAAAAAAAAATATATATATATATATATATATATATATATATATATATACACACAAAAAAAAAATTAGCCAGGTGTGGTGGCATGTACCTATAATCCCAGCTACTCAGGAGGCTGAGGCAGGAGAATTGCTTGAATCAGGGAGGCAGAGGTTGCAGTGAGCTGAGATCGTGCACCCAGGCTGGGTGACAGAGCAAGACTCCGCCTTGGGGAAAGAGAAAAAAAAAAAGAATATTTGATCACTTTTAGGAATCTCTAAACCTGGAGTAAACAATAGACCAATTGTTACCAATAATCTTACATTATTTACTAGAATCCAACTTCTTCAGTTCCGTTGGGAAAAATTAGCTAATGCTGACTGCTTGTGAAAAGAAATCATTGTTTATGCTGTGTGATTCAATAAATCCAGAGTAACTTCAGGGGTCCCTGGGCTAGTTGGCTGTGGTTTTAGAGCCCAGCTTAGTTAGGACACCAACTGTTGACAATCCATTGCCTGGTTAGCCCTGTTTCCTCAACAGTTCTTACTGGGAAAGGGGAACTTGGTGTACACTCACATTGGTCTTTTCCATTTAGAAAGGATCTGCCAGAGAATAATGCTGAGGTCTCCAATCCTTACACCCAACTTACAGCCTCTTTCTTATGAAAGAAAAGGAAATGGGGGGAATCACATGTTTCATTTAAAGGAATACAGATAACAGCCTGATAGACACTGGGGTTTGAGGGGAGAAACTCTCTCTCATCACTGTGTGAACACAGAGTTATCACTGACTTGATGTGTATGTTTCTTTTTCTGGGGGGAAAAAAAGCATAAATTATGTAAATTGTCATCTGCCAGATAGGAATGCAACCTCTTTTGTTCTTTGTAGAGCATTAGTCTGACAAATGGCAAATAGCCAACATTTACACATTCTGCAGGTCCGGAGAGGACCTAGCAAGGAGTCCAAGTATTGATGTTAAAATTTTGTTTTAGAAACAATTAAGCAGAAATGAAGCAGAAGTCTAATTCTAGCTTCAGCTGTGAGGGGCCATGTTTATTTCAGTTCTGCCTGTTGTTCAGTACATTGTCCTTTGCTTTTCATCGCTGGTCTGTGGGAAGGAATCATTTCATATTTATCTTTACCAATTTATTAATAGATTTAATATCTTGTTAGTTTGTATTTAGATGGTTTTTGAACACTTCCTTTTCTGTGCATTAGTCTTCGGCGTCTTCTGTAGTTTATTAAATACACACATCATCATCATCATCCTCTTTGATGTTGGTTGTAAGTGACTTACTGCACACCTCATGAGGGATCATATCACATGGATGAGTTACAACAACATAATTGAGAATCACGGTTACCTATGCCACAGCTTAGTCTCAAACACTTTGATCATGATGGTCTACTGCTAGGATTTTTCTCCGTGACTCTAAAGCTAGTCCATGTCTTCTTCAGGCTTTCATCACTCTGCGCATCCACCCCTACCCTGTCTCCAAGCATGGCTCTCCCATCCCTGCTCGTACACTCCTCTGCCCACCTACCAGTTCCCCCTCCCCTCTGCTGATCAAGGCCCCCCAGGCAGCCTCCCTCTTCTGCAGTGTCTCCTCTATGATCTTTCTACACTGAAGCCACACCGTGTTCAGGGGAAGACAGCTCACTTAACCACGTGTTACCCGCTCAGGTGCTTTCTCATGACTTCTGAGCTAGACCCCAAGGTCAATGAAGGGAGAGACCAAGTCTCAGTGAGACCCCATAACACCCAGGACACACCTGCAAAGCATTGGGTTTGGTGCTGAGAAGGTACATGCCCAGTCTGCTGGTCTCATTTATTGAGCACTTGCTACATTTCAGGAGCTGCTGCTTTTTATAATGACAGCAGCACTTTCTCTGTGTTCACAACAGCTCTAAACACTTTACATATTTAGCTCACTTAATCCTCACTGTCCTATGTGATAGCTACTAATATTGTCCCCATTTTACATGTGAGGAAGCTGAAGCACTGTGAGCTTAGTAGGAATTTGAACATTCTCTATTAGACCTCATTTGCTGCACTTGGCCTCGCTCTTTTGAGCCTCATGGTGACCTAGTGAGGAAACCAAGTCACAAAGCTGGTAGATGCAAAAGGGGGCCTGTGTGCTTCAAACTCATTTTCTTTTCCACTATGCAGTGTGGCTTTCCCAAGATGTCTTTACCAGCTGCTCTTAACTATTAAATTGTGAAGAAATCTGGTAACACTCCTAAAATCAGCAGTTTACAGAACACGGCATTTGTTGCTTCTATCCAGGACAGTTCATCTGTGTGTTGGCTTCCTATTGTGGCTGTAACAAATTACCACAGACTTGGTGGCTTAAAACAACACAAATGGGCCGGGCACAGTGGCTCACACCTGTAATCCCAGCACTTTGGGAGGCCAAGATGGGTGAATCACGAGGTCAAGAGATCGAGACCATCCTGGTCAACATGGTGAAACCCCGTCTTTACTAAAAATAAAAAAATTAGCTGGGCATGGTGGTGCATGCCTGTAGTCCCAGCTTCTCGGGAGGCCGAGGCAGGAGAATTGCTTGAACCCAGGAGACGGAGGTTGTGGTGAGCCGAGATCACGCCATTGCACTCCACCCTGGGTAACAAGAGCAAAACTCCGTCTCAAAAAAAAAAAAAAAAAAACCACAAATGTACTATCTTATAGTTGTGAAGATCAGAAGTCCCAACTCAGTCTCACCTGGCGAAATTCAGGGGATCAGCAGGCCTGCCTGCCCTCTGGAGATCAAGGGGAGGATCTCTGTGTCTTTTCTGGCTTCTACAGGCCAGGTGCTTCCTTAGCTCATGGCCCCTTCCTCCATCTTCCTCCCACTGCTAATTCTGTCCCTTCATCCTCTCTCTGACTCAGACCCTCCTGCCTCCCTCTTCTGAGGACCACTGTGACTACCTCAAGCCTACCTGGATAATCCAGGATCATTTTCCCCTCTCAGGAGCCCTCATCACATCAGTAAAGACCCTTTTACTGCACCAGGTACCAGGGATCAAGATGAACATGTCTTCAGGGGCCGTTGTTCAGCCCATCACTACCTGCTACATTGTGGGCGAAGCACTTAGTCTCCACTAGCACAAGCTCCTCGAGATCGGGAACCTGTCTTCCACTACGCCTTTGCCTCTCTGTTTCTAATATATCAATGTACATGTCATATGCACCAATATTCCTTCATTTGTTTTTGTTCTAAAAATTAAATTGAAACAAGGAATTTTTTTTTAAAAGGTGCTGAAGGTTAAATGAGATGAATTAGTCCACTTTGAAACATAATGTATATTTCTCTGTACTGCAAGTGTTTGTGGTCAAAATTGTGTCCACCCAACTGTACATACATATTGCACACATCTGTGCAGAGACAAAGACTTGCCACAATCTCTCTGTCCTCCCCTGGCTTAAAACTGTGATTGTGTTGCCAGTTCCCACGAAACCTTTCTTAATCCGGGTTACAGTTCAAAATGCCTGCAGCTCAGCTGTGTAGAAAAGCATATGAGGGAGGAGTCCCTGCTAGTGATATAAAGCAAAAGAGAATTTTAATGATAACTGTAAATGCCTGAATTAAAATTTTCATTTTCTAGATTTAAACACGTATACATACATGGAAGGAAAGACAAAAATACCTTTGGTTTGGATTGGAGGCCTGAATTCTGGCAAAGAGTCATATAGTAATCAGTGTTGTTATATTCCAGTGACGAAAATATAAATCCACATAAGTTAGAGGCTATATTTATTTAAAATTTTCTGTCCCAGGGAGGAAAAAACTCTTAGGATGTTTATCTCATTTTCAATAGTGTATTTCATAAGGAAATGGACACTTGATCCTATCTTTAGAGGCAATAATAAACATAGCAAAACAAATTGAAAGTCCAGCTTTACATGTGACTGTTTTTGTTTTTATTTATTAGCAGAAAGCAGTTTGGCATAATTGCTCTGATTTTGATGGGTGTGCAGCCTATCAAACCATTGCTTCACACCATAACAAGAATATGAAACCCCAAAGGTACAGTATGCACCCCTTGTACTTCCAGAGTTAAGAAAGCTTAATTGAGACTAGATGAACAAGAGAAGTCTTTTCTTTTTCTTTTCTTTTTTCTTTTTTGTTTTTTGAGACAGAGTTTCTCACTGTCACCCAGGCTGTCATGCAGTGGCACGATCTCGGCTCACTGCAATCTCCACCTCCTGGGTTCAAGCAATTCTCCTGCCTCAGGAGAATTGCTCCTTCCGAGTAGCTGGGACTACAGACATGCGCCATAATGCCCAGCTAATTTTTTTGTATTTTTTAGTAGAGATGGGACTTCTCCGTCTTGGCCAAGCTGGTCTCAAACTCCTGACCTTGTGATCTTCCTGCCTCGGCCTCCCAAAGTGTTGGGATTATAGGCGTTAGCCACCACGCCCGGCCAAAAAAGAGAATTCTAATACTCAAAGTGGTTGAAGACTTCTGTTCTCATTTCAATAATTATGTTTAGTAAGTGAGACTTCAGTTCTCATTTTTCTGTGTTTCTCTAGGCCTAATTCAGTTTGGCTCAGCTATGACCTCAACTGTGTACACAGCACTGTATCCAACTGCCTTTGAGCTCCCTCAATCTCACACGTCGCTGTTACCTCAGACTCCAAAGGCCTGGCACCAAGCTTGATCCACACCTGCCTGCCACCCCTTTCCCCACTAACCTAGTCTTTCTTCATTGATGACACCACCATCTGTCCTGCTTTCTACTTGGAAACTGGAGCCTCATGCATCCATCACTCTTAGTCAACATCTATATGCTGTTGGATTCCACCTTCTATATCTCCTCCATCACTCCCTTCCTTTCTAATCCCTCTCCTTACAATCAACTCATTAAACCCTTACAAATGGCCTTTTACTTGATCTCCCTGTATCATCTTGGCTAACTTTCATCCACTGTTTCCTAATCTGGCATTGATGAGTCTTACTACAGGTTCTCTCTTCTAGCCTTTAAAATATTAATAGACACTGGGAACCCCTAAATAGGGTTATGGTATGCAGTGTTACATAGACGTATTTGAGCAGGAAGCCCTTTCTCCATGGCATACCTGTTAATACCCCACAAAGCAGTATTGTTTGGAACTTATTGGCCTATGCTGCCTGAGTCATTTTCTACAAATTGGATCATGTACTCCTACTTTGAAACCCCTACTGATACCCCATGGTTTTAAGATTATGTCCAACGGCACTTTACCATGTACCCCTAATCTGATGTCTCAGAATAATTTTCCACCGACTTTTCTTCATGGGCCCAGTGGTGCACCGTCAGAGGACTGCTCTGAGTCATCTGAACATGCCATGTCCCTTCACATCTGAGTGCATGCACACAGTCTGACTAAGCCAGCATCCTCATCTCCCTGGCAACTGTTCACATGTCATTGCTCACTAGAGCTTCCCCAGTTTTTCCATAAAGATTTAGTCACACTCTTTGTTGTATTTCCTTTCTGTAAAACCGATCACATTGTATAGTAGTTTTTCTCCCTCACTGGACCGCAAATACGTGAGGCTTAGTAACCGTTTTTTATAAATCCCCAGCATCCAGTACAATGCCTGGCACTCAGTGAGTACTCAATAAATGTTTGGTGAAAGAATGAATGAGTGAATGAAGAAACAAATGAAGTGAGTTGGAAGTTGTAAGCAGAGTGCAGAGTGCATATGTTAAATGGAAGTTAGCCTTAGAAACTAAACATAAACGTCACTTCGTATTGGGTTCAGTAATATTAGTAAAAGTATCAAGGAAATCAACTCAGCTCTCTGTAAATTAAACTACCAAGATGAAACTGAAATTTCAATACAGGCAGAATTTATTAATGTGCTTATTATGGGAAAATCTTTAAAAGTACAGGACACTCAGGCCATTGTATTTTTTGTGTAGAGACATAATTTTCTTCCTTATTATGTATTTTTTACTTATAAAAATGAACCCATGACCTCATATCATAAAATATGTATGGCAGCAGATACAAGCAATATAAATAATATTTTTGTAATTTATTTTGCTTATTGCATATATTTTAAAATAATACCCCTTACTTGAGATTTATCTCTTTATACTTGAATATTATTTTAAATGATGACTCATAAAGGCAAACATGTTTTATTTGATTTCCTTACATCTCTCTTGCCATTGCTCCTTTGGAAACATTTTCTTCTTTGCATCCTGTGTCTTGCATAAGAACTCTCAGCCTTACCAGGTAATCTTAGCACATTCACAAAGTCATCACAGACTTTAGAGCCTTGACTCCTTTGAAATTTCATCTTCTACAATTTTATAAAATTTCTAAAAATACCTTTCATCAATGCAAACACACTGAAGAAAATTTCAGAACACAGGCAGACAAGCATTTAGGAGCAAAATCCCTGACATTTATTCAGCCACATGGCTGCCTCCCGTACTTGGAGCATTAGGTTCTCCAGCAGAGCACATACCATCACTGGCTGAAACCCACTGCTGCCTTACTGCGAAGCAGCTTCTGGCTAACGATAAAACAGCCTGATAAAAGGTGGATGATCAGCCCATCAGCTGGATGCTTGTTTTACATCTTTTTAACATCTGGATGTAGAGCTCTTTTGCTCATCCAATCATCAATTCAACAAACATTTATGAAGTGCATGCTGTTTGCCAGATACTCTACTAGGCTATGGGGAATATAAAGATGAATGAATTCCCTTTCCTCAAAAGACCCATAATCCTGTGTGCATGCAGGGAGGCAGAGGAAAATAGTAGACACATAAATGATGAGCCCTTACAGAAGAGATAAGATGCCCTTCTAGGTCAGGGTGGGTTGGGGGGGGTGTTTATTGGCCAAAATGCAGAGGAGTTGGAGGGGGCTTAAATAAAGATGTGGCCTTTTAAAAAGAAATACCTAGTTTAAATTAATTTTGTGGGTACGTAGTTGGTATATATTTGTGGGTGCATGAGATGTTTTGATACAGGCACACAATGTGAAATAAGTACATCATAAAGAATGGGGCATCCATCCCGTCAAAAACTTATCCATTGAGTTGCAAACAATCGAATGACACTCTTTATTTTAAATGTACAGTTATTATGGACTATAGTCACCCTATTGTGCTATCAAATAGTAAGTCTTATTCACTCTTTCTAGTGTATATTTGTGTACCCATTAACCACCGCACCCTCCCGCTCAGCCCCTCACTACTTTTCCCAGTCTCTGGTAGCCATCCTTCTTCCACTCTCTGTGTCCATAAGTTCGACTGTTTTGTTTTGATTTTTAGATCCTGTAAACAAGTGAGGACACGCAATGTTTATCTTTCTGTGCCTGGCTTCTTTCACTTAACGTAATAACCTCCAGTTCCATCGATGTTGTTGCAAACGACTGGATCTCATTCTGTTTATGTCTGAATAGTACTCCATTGTGCCTGTGTACCACATTTTCCTCATCTGTTCATCTGTCTGAATAGTACTCCACTGTGCATGTGTACCACATTTTCTTCATCTGTTCATCTGTCGATGGACATTCAGGTTACTTCTAAATCTTAGCTATTGTAAAAAGTACTGCAACAAACAGTAGAGCAGGCGTTCCCAAACTACGGCCTGCGGGCCGCATGCGGCCCCCTGAGGCCATTTATCCGGCCCCCCGCCGCACTTCAGGAAGGGGCACCTCTTTCATTGGTGGTCAGTGAGCGGAGCACAGTATGTGGTGGCCCTCCAACGGTCTGAGAGACAGTGAACTGGCCCCCTGTGTAAAAAGTTTGGGGACGCCTGCAGTAGAGCATGTATCTCCCAGATACACTGATTTCCTTTTTATTGGGTATAACACAGCAGTGTGATTGCTGGGTCATATGGTTGCTCAATTTTTACTTTTTAAAGGAACCTCCGAACTGTTATCCATAGTGGTTGTACTAATTTACATTCCCACCAAGTGTATAAGGATTTCCTTTTGTCCACATCCTTGCCACCATTTACTATTGCCTGTCTTTTGGATAAAAGCCATTTTAACTGGGGTGAGATATCTCGCTGTAGTTTTGATTTCCATTTCTCTGATGATCAGTGATGTTGAGCACCTTTTCACATGCCTGTTTGCCATTGTGTCATCTTTTGAGAGAGACCTATTCAGATCTTTTGCCCATCTTTTTTTTTTTTTTTTTTTTTTTTTTGAGACGGAGTTTCGCTCTTGTTACCCAGGCTGGAGTGCAATGGCGCGATCTCGGCTCACCACAACCTCCGCCTCCTGGGTTCAGGCAATTCTCCTGCCTCAGCCTCTTGAGTAGCTGGGATTATAGGCACGTGCCACCATGCCCAGCTAACTTTTGTATTTTTAGTAGAGACGGGGTTTCACCATGTTGACCGAGATGGTCTTGATCTCTTGACCTCGTGATCCACCCGCCTCGGCCTCCCAAAGTGCTGGGATTACCACCGCGCCCAGCCCTTTTGCCCATCTTTTGATTGATTTATTAGATTATTTTCCTACAGAGTTGTTTGAGCTCCTTATATATTCTGGTTATTACTCCCTTGTCAGGGTAGTTTGCAAATATTTTCTCCCATTGTGTGGGTTGTCTCTTCACTTTGTTGATTGTTTCCTTTGCTGTGCAGAAGCTTTTCAACTTGTGATTCCATTTGTTCATATTTGCCTGTGCTTGAGGGGTATTGCTCAAGAAATTTTTGTCCAAACCAATGTCCCAGAGATTTTTCCCAATGTTTTCTTGTAGTAGGTTCTTTGTTTGAGGTCTTAGATTTAAGTCTTTAATCCATTTTGATTTAATTTGTGTATATGGAAAGAGATGGGGGTCTATTTTGATTCTTCTGCATAGAGATATCCAGTTTTTCAAGCACCATTCATTGAAGAGACTTTTTCCCAGTGTAGGTTCTTGGCACCTTTGTTGAAAAATGAGTTTACTGTAGCTCTGTGGATTTGTTTCTGAGTTCTCTCTTCTATTCCATTGGTCTGTATGTCTGTTTTTATGCCAGTACCATGCTATAGCTGATACTGTAGCTCTGTAGTATAATTTGGAGTCAGATAATGTGATTCCTCCAATTTTATCTTGTTTTTTTGCTTAGGATAGCTTTGACTATTCTGAATCTTTTGTGGTTCCACATAAATTTTAGGATCATTTTTCTATTTCTGTGAAGAATGGTTTTGGTATTTTGATAGGGATTGTATCGAATCTGTAGATTGCTTTGGGTAGTAAGGATATTTTAACAATATTGATTCTTCCAATATACAAATATGAAATATTTTTCCAGTTTTTGATGTCCTCTTCAATTTATTTTATCAGTGTTTTATACTTTTCATTACAGAGATATTTCACTGCTTTGGTTAATTCCTAGTTTTTTAATTTTATGTATGGATATTATAAGTGGGATTACTTTTTTAATTTCGTTTTTACATTGTTCACTGTTGAACATAGAAAAATGCTGATTTTTATATGTTGATTTTGTATCCTACAAATTTACTGAATTTAAATTTATCAGTTCTAATAGTTTTCTTGTGGAGTCTTTAGGTTTTTCCAAATATATCATCTGCAAACAAGGATAATTTGACTTCTTCCTTTCCAATTTAGATACCATTTATATCTTTCTCTTATCTTATTGCTCTAGCTAGGACAAGAAGTGGCCTTTGAATTAGACCTTCAAACGTATCTTGGAATTCTCTGGATGGACAGAGAGCTGGTAGGCATTGCTCATGGACTGAATGACATGATCAAAAGCCAGAGCAGAGAAGGTGTCTGTGTGCCCAGGAAAAGGCACATTGTCCAGTGTAGCTAAAGCATGGGCACATGGCAGTATGTCAAGGAATGGGCCGGAAAGCTCCATGCAGATCAAAGTGAAGGGCATTGTCAGGAGTCTAGACTTTATCTTCTTATCATTGAGAATCTCCTAAAAGTTTTATGTATATATAAAACTTTTAAATGAAAATGTTTAAAAGCTTTTTTTGCAGCTGTTTTATCATGTTGTTACAGACCTATATACTGTCAGAGGTCTGTGCCTTAAATCAAGTCCTAGCTGCAAACTGATAACCCCGTTGTGTTATTTTCAGTGAATGATCACTCTATAGTACAGTTTTATTATATTGACACCCTTGAAATAAGACAAATTATTTTCATTATTTACTTCCTCAATTTTAAAGAGAGAGAAAATTAACCTACATTTTTTTCTTTATTGCCAAATTCACTAAGAAACTCTAAGTGAACAGCTTGAATCTGTAACTCTCTTTATTTAGCTGCTTGTTTATTTTGGAGCATTTATTCAAATAGAATAGAAGCCTACATGCCTCATAGAATGTTTAGAAAAAGAAAACTTCAGCCACCAAGCATTGAGGAGACCCATACTCCTACAAATTCAGCATCAATAGTGGAGTACGTAAAAATGTCAATCGCTAGGGAGTGGAAACTTTGAGAGCATGTTTTTTATGTCTGAAGGACTCAATAGGACCCACGAGGAATCTGAGTGTGAATTATAATCAAAAGATTAAATGAAAAATGGCTTGATGTCATTTTGAAGTTTAGGAGATAATAGTTTTATGAACCAGCCATTGTTTCTTTCAGAGAAAAAAGTACACTGCATTTTCAACAGTTTAAATATTTATGGATCATGTCGAAACATCATATACTCCCAGAATTTATTATAAAATGTCACTCTATTCAGCTCATACCCTGACCACTTCTTTACTGGGAAACAAATCATTAATTTTAAAAAAAGGAAATGAAGAGAGTATGTGTAAGAAAGAAAACTAGAGGTGGATTCATTCAATCCTAATGTTTTTTATTTAAGATGTGTGAACATACTGGGGAAAAGTTTTAAATGAAATTCCCAAACACTTAATATGAGCAACAACAGAAGCAAAACCTCTTCCTTCTTAGAGCTAATGGTCTAAATGGGTGGTAATTTCTGAAAGTATCAGAGCCATTTTAAAAAATAAAATGAGGTAATGAGATAGACCTCTTTGGCTACTCTAGGTAGGAAGGTTAGGGATGGCCCCTCCACACAGCTGAGAATGGAACTGAACCTGGATTATTCAAGAGACTCAGCCACATGATGTAAGAGAAGAATAGTGCAGGTAGAAGAGCAAATGCAAAGGCTCTGTGGGAGAAACACGCTTGACAGTTTGAGGAGAAAAACAAAAAACAAGTCTGTCTGGTGTATACAGGGAAAGGAGGGAGTCATAAAAGATTACAGAAGATGTGCAATGCTTTTCTTGCTCATTGCTATATATTCACCTACATAGAACCATGCTTGGCTCATGATTGGCACTTAATACATCTATGTGGAATTAATTAATAAAGTTGGAAGGATTTAAGCTAGACAATGTCTAAGTTCCACTAGGGCAGGAACCAGAATGTGTAGTGGTTTGCAGGGCAGGGTTAGAGGAGTGTGGATTTTATTCTCATTGCAAGGGAAAGTCATTGGAGTGTTTTAAGCATGGAAATTGTGCATTCACATTTATGCTTTGAAAACATCACTCTTGCTAATGTGTGGAGAACAGAGTTTAGAGAAGACAATATGGGATTTCCAGCAGGAGGAAGGAGCTCTTTTCAAATGACCACATTTGAGTGTACCATCTATAGCCTGCTAGAAACGCTGTATCTTAATCCATTCCAGCTGCTAAAACAAAATACCATAGACTGAGTAGCTTATCAATGACAGAAGTTTATTTCTCACATTTCTGGAGGATAGAAAGTCCAAGGTCAGGGTGCTGGAAGTTCCAGTGTCTGGCGAGAAACATCTTTCTGATTTATAGATGGTGCCCTCTGGCTGTGTCCTCACATGATGGAAGGGGCAAGGCAGCTCTCTGGAACCTCTTGTATGAGGATATTTATCCCGTTCTTGAGGGTTCCACCCTCATGACCTAATCACCTCCCAAATGTCCTCACCTCCTAATGCTATCACCTTGGGAAATGGAATTTCAGCATGTGAATTTAGGGAGTGGCAGGGAGGACACAGACCTTCAGACCAAAGCACCAGTAAAAGGCAAGAGATGATGGATTATGGTATACTGATTTATTATTTATTTTAGAAGTACAGCTTATATGTTTTGTAAGTAAACCTTACCTTATTTGGCCAAGAACTGGATGCTAGGGGAAGGGTGGTAAAAAAAAGGAAACACTTGAGGGCTTATTAGGTTTTTGTCCTGGATGTGGCACAATTAAATGAATGGGAAAGACTGAGAGAGAAGTAGGTTTGGAATGAGGTTGGCGGGGCAGCATTAGGAGTTCCATTTTAGGCATGTTTAAATCAAGATGCCTATTTGTATTTAAGTGGAAATGCCGAGTAGGCATAGAGGAGAAGTCAGAGCTTAAAATTAAAATTGTTGATTTATCAGCACAAACTTGTTTCTTTCCGACAATTATGGTTTCAGAAAAATTACGTAAAGAAGTTCATGGAAGAATCTTAGTAATTCACAGAATGGAAAGTATTGTTGAGAATATAGTCCCAAAATTTGGCAAATCCTTAGGAGTCAGTAATCCACATGGTTGTCTACTTATAAAAAGAATGAATGAACAAGAAAAGTTTATAACTAATCTGATTATAATATAACTGGTTGGTTTGATGTGAGAATTTGACAACAGTAAGAGAAGGTTGAACCTAAAAAATTACGCAAAAGACTGTAAAACTAAATTTAAAACCTTATTTATCCATAGCAACAGGAAGAATATTCTAGTTAAATGGAAATCTTAGCCACCAATTTCAGTTTCTCCCAAGTACCAACTTCAATTCAATGCCACAGATTTTTATTGATAACATTCACAGGAGGCATTATTCTAGGCCGTGTGGATACAAAATGAGTTAAAGAAGTGAAATCCTTTAATGTCTTATTAAATCACTACTAAATTAGAGCTAAAATTAAAATTTACTTCTTCAATACATGAAAAGTCCACAGAGTCACTGAAATGAGCCACAGAGAAGACGAAGGTTTAGGCCAGTCACTTGAATCATTAGCTCTGAGACCATAAATTTTTTTCTTAATCAAGCTTAAAAGACACACTAGAAAAGCCCTTAGAAGGAGCTGGTAGGACCTGTGACGGGTGACAAGTGGTCTAGCTTCATGGCATCGCCTAACAGCTTTGTTCAAATGTTGCCTCTCAGAAATCAAAGAGTTTAGGGAGAACATATTTCCAGGGTTACCAGAATTTAGATGAACTACTTTAAATTCTGCTTCCCAACCTGAATCATGGGCTGGCTCTTGCCAGTCAGGGATAGTCGCAGGAGGGAAAGTTAAGAATTGAATTGCAAAGCACAGGTGTGTTGGAGAGTAAGACCAGGCTCTTGGGAGGCTTGGTGCTGATCAGGCTGGAAGCATCCTCATGAAGCAATAGGCAGGTTACTCCACACTGGGTCTGCAAGCACACAGGAGTTGCTTCTCTCCACAGAGGAGGAAAGCTGAGTTTGGACTTAATTCTCCAGCTGTGCCCAGAGCATGGTATCCAGTAGGAGCTCAGTAAATGTTGCAATAAATAGCAAGAAACCAATTCTAGCCCCTGTGTGGCCTTCACTGGGTTGCTTACCTCTCTGAGCCTCAGCATTTTTTTTTTTTTCTGTAAAGTAGAAATAAGACCTAGCTTGTAGGGTCATTTCATATTTTTTGTTAGCCTTCAATGCTTCAGTGGGTAGGCAGTGGATCCCAGCAATGAGAAAATACGTCTTTTTTCCTAGGGGACTCAATACAGTTATTTCAAAAATTTGAAATGCAAAAAATAAAATAAAAAAAAGCTTGCTCACCACTGGTTTGAATCATGTAAAAGACTGTAAGACTAAAAGGCTTAACTAGACAAAGTTGATTGCTTTTCTAACATCATTATCCACTAGCACTGTCACAACTGCAAACAAATGGCATGTGTGCTCGGTGGAGTCCAAACAAACACTGGTCCTAACAGAGACCTCTCTGCATCCCGGATTTTCCTTGCCACCTTTATTTTATTGCCATTGGGTATGGTGAGGGAACATTCGTTTGGAGAAATGGTTCTCAGCCCTGGAGACACAATAGAGTTATCTAGGTAAGAATTATTTGGAAGTCCTTAAAAGCAAAACAAAACAAAAACTGGTACCTGGAATCCACCTTCTAGAATTTCCGATTGATGGGTCTGAAGTGAGGCCCAGGCGTCGGTACTTTTTCAAAGCTCCCCAGGAGATCTTGACGTGCATGCAGGGTTGAGACCACTGAGTAAGAAGGTGAAAGCTGGGCTGCAGCAATGTTCTGACTGTACACAAGGACGCTGGTATCACCTCATAATCTTGACTACTGGAAAAAAAAAACCAGAACCATTCTGAGTACAACTCACTAAGCAAAGACCACCGTGGGTTTTGAGAGGGGCACTCCTCCAGCAAAGCCAGTCCTTCAGCACAAACTCTCAGGCTTTCTAAACCTAAGCTTGATCTCTCGGCAAGCCCAAAGGCAGCGAGCTCGTGACAAAAGACTATTCTGGAACAAATCAGCAGGCTCTGATTTTTATAATGAAATATCCCCAGCACGGAGTAGTCATAGGTTGAACTCTTTGCCAGGGTTATGTCCGACGGAAAGCAATAGAAAACCCAAAATAACATTGGCTTTAAAAAGATAGAAAAGTTGAGAGGGGGCGGGGTGCAAAAAAAAAAAAAAAAAAAAAAGATAGGAAAGTCTTCTTCTCTCACATAAACACAGGCAGTCCGGAGTGGGTGTGGTGGCTTCACAATCAGGAAGCCAGGTTTCTAATTTTTTGCTTATGACAGCCCAAGATGAAAGCTTACATTTCAGACATCACGTTCACATTCCAGCCAGCAGGGAAGAGAAAAAGAAGGGAAGAGATGCCACACTCTCTTTGTGGGCACTTCCCTGAAAGCACACACAACCTTTCCTTTATATCCCATTGGCCAGCATTTAGTCAAATGGCTGTGTCTGCCTTCAATGGAGATTGGCAAATATCATTTTTATGCTGAAATGTCATATGCCTAGTGAAACGCTGGGGATTCCTTTGCTCTGAAAAGGAAGAGATACATATTTGAAAAGAGCCAACAGTCTGTGCTTCAGGGGGCCTCCCTCACCCTTCGTGCCCCCTGGATCATAACTATTCAGTTACATGTAAACAATGTGTTTTATTGGGGTTCCTCTGAAAACCACTGACATGAGGCCATTTTTCTTGCATCCCAAATTTCAGTGGCTCTGGCTCCTACTGCCCTAAGAAAACATCAATCCTGCAAGAAAAGTATTCCAGGAGCTTCTTAAGAAAACCAGACCCTAAATCTGGTGCCCATTCAGTGTGGCAGAGTGCCTTCACTTAGAGAAAGGACTGTCTTTTCTGCAAATTAATTTATCCAGATTTATACCGATGGCAAGAGCTCTCTCCTGTTCATTCTGGAAGGAGCACAGATGATTTTCCCTGGATCATAAATATGCTGAACACTCTATTATACTAACCTTTTAAACCAGTTGTCTTGGATGGGGCTGCAAATCATAGTTCAGGAGCAACTTTCTAAGATTTAAAGGCCCCAGAAATTCCTGGATACTCTAGTTAAATACCTGGGATTAGGAATGGAGAGGGTAGATCTTGCTGTAAAATTCACCTCAAAGTGAAGAAACAAAATCCTTTGGACCAATTCCTGGTTTTTTCTTTTTCTGCTTTTTTTTCTTTTTCCTTTACTCTGCCAAACTAAGGTAAGAATTCGCAGTCAGACAAACTGCCTTCCCATATAGGATCTACTTTTTCTTCCCTCTGTCTTTCCTTCCCCAGTGTTCCAGAACATGCGGCGGAGGTGTTCAGAAACGCGAGGTTCTTTGCAAGCAGCGCATGGCTGATGGCAGCTTCCTGGAGCTTCCTGAGACCTTCTGTTCAGCTTCAAAACCGGCCTCCCAGCAAGCATGCAAGAAAGATGACTGTCCCAGTGAGTGGCTTCTCTTGGACTGGACAGAGGTATGTATGTTCTTTGGGAGAGAATAAAAGACACCTAAGTAGGAAAAGGCAGCACCACAAACATATACATAGAAAAGGCAAGAAGAAAACAAAACAATCCTCCTAACATTATGGAACAGTATTTTTGTAACCATATACACCATAGTGTGTAACTAGCTTTTAACGAGGCTTCAGGGGCCCAAGTTACATAGCCAGCCCTTACCCAGCAATCGGAAGCTTGGAATTGTAAATGGCCTCTTTGTGGAACAAAACCAGACCTCATTGGTGCTGTTTCGGCCCAGAATTGTTTTCGACACACTGAGTTCTTCTCCTTCTATCTCCACACCACCCCTCCTCCTGACCTCCCTGTACCTCCTCCCAGATGTTTCTAGTCTCTATTCAGGAAAGGCAAAGCCTCTCTAGCACGTCTCTTCCAAGTTACTGGACAATAAAGGACATGATTTATTAGGAAAAGAAGGCCAAGGAAATCCTGCCTGTTTACTGTTAGTTTCCTGGCTCTAAAAATCTTCAACAACTTCCCAGCAAGAGAATTTGATTTCCCTTGCTGCCCTGCACTTTGGGAAGTGATTGCATCAGCATTCACCATTCCTGACTTTTATCTCCTAAGTCAGAGACATACCTCTAACTAACCTATCTTTCTAAATCATGCCTCTTCTAATTCGGGTGTCTGCTGATTCATTTACACCTAGCTTCAAGTCATTTGTTTTCAGCCACGACCACTTCCTTGAGTTGCCTTTGATTCTCCAGCTCCATAGGCCTGTGTGTCTTCCATGGAGAAATCCCCCCAAAATTGTGCCTCACAAGCAGAATCGCTAGACCTGAAGTGAAAATTTCTGTAAAGCCAAATTCAAGACTTTCCTTTTTCTAGCATATAAGCATTTGAATGCGCCTTTCTAACCCCAATGCCTTTTTTGGTATAGTACACAACTCACAGGAGGGAGCTGCTGCTGATTGAAATACCTCACAGAGATACTTGCTTATAGAGGGCAAAGCTGCCTGTGAAAATTAAGATCCAGCTCTCTCAACATAGGTTCTTAGAATTCTTGCCCGTATCTTATCAACCCTTATAGAAGTCTATGAGATGGTGCCTGCTAAGTGCATTGCAATTAAGAGATAACTTTCGTTACCACAGGAAGTTTTATAATTTGGCAGTAAAATTGCTTCCTGTGGTATCTCACCCCAAATGTCTCAGAACATTTGGGGAATTATTTTTTATGTTTTGGAAAGAAATTTGATTTCAGCAAGATAAAAGATTAAAAGTGTATAAAATGAGCATGTGTATATTTGTGTGTGTGCACGTGCATGTTAGTGACAATTTTCCACGGGAACGTTGATTTGGGATATGGCATTTGAAGAACACAGATGTATTTGCCAAGTGGCTCTAGATGAAAACATTCTCCCAGTGCAGTATTATAAAAGGAATTGCTCCCCTAAGTCTACCAGCTGATAGTCCATCAAGAGTGGGCTGCTGAGGAAGGAACTTGTGTGTATTATAATTGTCTTCCTGTGTTCCTGGAGTTTGTGGCCTTTGAAGTATATGAGACACAGAGGATTCAGAAAAAGTTCTTTTCTGCCTGCAGATTTGAGAGAGACTCTTGAGATTTCGGACTAAGGAAAAGGTCCCACTGGTCCCATTAAGTACAGTCGGCCCTCAGAACAGTACTACTGCAACGTGTTGTTGTTGAGAGTCCAGACTCCTCAACGACAGGCAAACCTAGGTTCAAGTCTGACTCTGCCACTTACTGGCTCTATAACCTTGGGCTAATTACCTAACCTTTTTGGTCTTAGGTTGCTTATCTGTGTAATGGAGATATAATAGCATCCATCACGTAGGTGGGAGGCAGAAATTAAATTTAATCTATATTGCCTGTAAAATACTTTGTGCCTACTAAAATTAACCCTTATGATTCTCTTCCATTTGGGCTCACTTGTCATGAGAAGGAAAGGAAGTAAAAGGAAGCACTCACCGTGGCTGGCTAGGCCTGAGGCCACAGCTTAGGTCTCCCACGGGCTCTCCTGGTCTTCCTCAAGAGAATGTTATATTTTGGGAACTGGGAGGAGTTAGCCCTTATCCAAGGAATGTTACTAGGTTCTGAGCTATCTGGATTAATGAATGTAAATTCCAAACATTTGAGGTGGGGCTGGGCATGGTGGGAAGTAATGCCTGAATCGCTGGGATTAAACTCACACGGGTACCCTATTGAAGTGCTCCTGGAGGTGTTCACAAAGGCTCCACACTGGCCCTGTCATCATCATGGCCATTACCCTGGCCCCCTGGCTGAGATGACATGTGCATTCCACACCTCCCATGAGACTGCCCTTGGAGAAGGGAAGACCTAGATGATCGGTGGGTGATTTTCATCCTCAGCTGTGTGGGCTCAATCTCGTGGTTACTGCACAGAATCCCACAGAGATGGAATTAAACCAAAGTTTTAGAATTTCAGATAAAATTACTTACAGATTCTATTTTTGAAGTTAAGACCTCTCGAAAGGGCATACTTCTTTCCCTTAAATGAAATCCTCAATCTCCTTAAAGACTTGGATATTAAATATTTTTAAATCCTATTTTATGGAAGTTGCTCCTTCTCCTGCCAAAAATGTCTTAAAAATAGTGAATTTTAGAGCTAGAAGAAGCTTGAAAGATCCTATAGCCTAATTACTTTGCTGAAAAATTAAAACCACAGAACCCTTTATCAAATGAAATCTTACTATGAAGTCAAAAATCTTAAACATAAAATTAGAGCTGTTTTGGTTTAAGTGTGAGTAGTGATCTCAGTTATTCAACAGTTGGGTCTACTCATTACCTGAGAAGCCCCTGAATTACTTTCTCAACATAGTTATGAAATACAATTTTAAAATCCGTGCTCTAGCTTAACTTCCTTATCCCAGAGTTATGGAACTTGAAGCTAGAGAAAGAGCTAGACTTGACAAAAGTCATAACCGAATCTTCTGATACAAAACTCTGGTTTTATGTCTCTACTTTGCAGCCTCAAAACAACTATGCTTTTTAAATTTTTCAGGCTTCTTACCTACATCCCATCTGATCCTTGGATTTGGCACTGACATTTGCAGTAAAATAAGGAATATGTGGAATCTGGAACCCGTAATTGTCAGACTATAAAAGCAATGGGTTTGATTCTCATCTCCATCTTTTGCATCTTAAATTTCTTTCAGGGTGGCGTCACACAGAATAACGTCACTTCAGCATGTTAGGATATAACATTTGAAAATATAAGATTTTTTTTTTTTTTACTGTCATTTTTCAAGTTAACGTGACGCACTCTGCAGCCCTTGTTAAGGCCTTTATCATCACAAGCCTGGAGATGACAACCTCCTTCCCCAACGCCCTGCCTCCCATCCACCTCCTGCTTGCATCCCTTCTGTACACTGTTGCCAGATTAACTTCTCCAAACACCTCTTTCATCATGTCACCCCCCTCTTCAGTGGTTTTCGATTGCCTTATGGACCAATTACAAACCTCTTGTCTGAAAACTAAAGGTCTTCAAAGTCTGGCTCCAAACTAACCCTCAATCTCCTGACACTTCCACCTTGAGGCCTCTGTTCTGTCAAACTACTCTGTCCCATGCCTGCCTTGGGACTCCTATGCTGAACTTTCCTATGTTTTTTTCTGGATATTTCCCTGTCTCCCATCTGATCCCTGTTTCTCTACACCCACCCAGACTCCAACCATCTTCAAGACCTTGGTGAGGAGATCCCTAGTGTACTATAAGCATTCAATTATTGTTAGCATTAACTTTATACTGCTTTGTCTTCTAATTGTATATTTTTACTAAATTCTGTAATTACAATTCTATAAACAGCTTTATTGAGGTCTGCTTTATAGATTATAAAATTTGACTTAGCATGTTTTTAAAGTTTATGCATGTTGTAGCACATATAAGAACTACTTTTAATGGCTGAATAATATTCCACTGGATAGATATGGCATGTTTTATTTAATCATCAGTTGATAGCCATTGGGTGATTTTTCACTTTTGGCAATTATGAGTCATACTGCTGTGGATGTGTGCATACAAGCCTTTGTGTGGATGTATGTTTTTGTCTTTCCTGAGTAGATACCCCGGAGTAAAATTGCGGTTGCATTGGTAGCTGTTTTAAGGCTGCTAACTAGAAACCTAAAAACAGTTTCAGGTCAGAAGATTGGGTTATGACTTTGGTTAAGTCTAGCTCTTTCTCTAGCTTCAATTTCTCTATCTCTGGAATAAGGAAGTTAAGCTAGAGCAGGGATTTTAAAACTATGTTCCCCATGGACACAGGGAGGGGAGCACTACACACTGGGGTCCGTTGGGGGGAAATGGGAGAGGGATGGGGGGGTGGGGAGGTGGGAAGAGATAGCATGGGGAGAAATGACAGATACAGGTGAGGGGAAGGAAGGCAGCAAACCACACTGCCATGTGTGTACCTATGCAACAATCTTGCATGTTCTTCACATGTACCCCAAAACCTAAAATGCAATTAAAAAAAAAAAAAGAAAAGAAAGCAAGCAAGAAAGAAAAGAAAGCCCTGAGAGGTGACCAGGGGGTCTCTGTGGTCACTTTTAACTCTAAAAAAAAAAAAAAAAAAAAAAAAAAAAAAAAAAAAAAAAAAAAATTCATAGGAAAAAAAAAAAAAAAAAACTATGTTCCTGTAATTATGTTAAGGAAGTGATCCAGGGGCTTCTCGGGTGATGAAGAGACCCAATCGTCTCATGGTAAATTTACGTTTAACTTTGTAAGAAGCCCAATCTGTTTTCTAAGGTGGCTGTATCATTTTACTTTCCCAACAGTAATGAGTGAAACTGCCAGTTTTTCATATCCTCACCAACACTTGCTATCGTATTTTTTTTTTTTATGATGGCTGTTCTAGTGCATATGAAGTGGTATCTCGTGGTGGTTTTGACTTAGATTTCCCAAATGGACTATTTCATTTTAACATTGGAATTTTCCCCTCATTTGAATGACAGCTCATTGGGGTTAGAAACTCTCTTGCACATCTTTTTTTCATAACATCCAGCATGCTACCTTAGACAAAGTAGATTCATAACAGTTATCTAATTCTTGACACAAAAATATTGTCATTTATTTGTGAAGGAAGGAAAAGGAATTAATAATAATTGTCATTTCTATGTATAGCATTTAAACTATATTATCTCACTTAATTCCCAGGTTTGCAAACTAAGCATAAATGGGAACAGACTCAGAGAATTTAGGTAACTTGCCAACTAGTGAAATACTGAGTTGGGATTTAAACACTCTACAACTCTGTAACTCTGAAGCCCAGGCTATATAAGTAAAATAGACAAAATGTCTTCAGGAAACCTCAGAGTAGAAAATCTTAGTGTGCAGTATGTCTACAAGATGGGCATGTCTTCCACATCATTACCTCATAATTAGTATTTCTATCTCAGTGGCTATTGCTTTTCCAAGCAACTTTTCTCATATTTTGATGAGTTTGAGAGTCTACTTAAAAATTAGCTTCTAGTTTCTTGAATTTATGTGCATTTGGCCCTTCTTTCTCCGCCAGTGTTCCACAAGCTGTGGGGAAGGCACTCAGACTCGAAGTGCTATTTGCCGAAAGGTGCTGAAAACCGGGATCTCAACTGCTGTCAATTCCACCCTGTGCCCGCCCCTGCCTTTCTCTTCCTCCATCAGGCCCTGTATGCTGGCAACCTGTGCAAGTAAGTGTGTCAGGGCTCGGGGGATGGGGAGATGAAACCCAAACAGCAGCAGGTACAGCCACCATGCTGTGGCCTTCCCTAAACCCAAGACCTGGGGGAAATAGTGGCACAGTAGAACCCCCTGGAGGGCTGCAGGCAGGAGAGCTCAGCTGGAGACGGAAAAGGAATCTTAATTACCTGTGGCCAGGCCGAATTCTCTCCTCCCCTGGAAAAACAGTTTGCAGGGGGTAGAGCAAAGTTCACTCGCTGGCATAGAGAGATCAGGAAGCTGGAGGCAGCATAGTACTAATGATGTCTAATGTTAGCCACTCTGGGGTTTTAAACGACTCTAAACAGATTTGTTCTGATTACTATTAGTCCCTAGAGCCGCAACACTTCTGGGCTCTCCTCACCAGGTCCTTTAGGGCTCTGGTGCCTTGCAAGACCCAAAAGGTAAACATTTAAAAGAGGACATTCTCCTCTCTGTCCTCTGCCTCTTTTTATGGTGCTAATTTATTGTTTAAAAATTCTTTTAATGAGAGAAAGTGCCTTTCCCCTGGGATCCCCCTCCATTTAGAACTCTGCATCTCAGCTTCTAGGGGCAACAAGGCCCAGCAGGGAGGCGCTGGGTTGCCCAGTGCATCTCATTAGTTCTGATTGTGGTAGCAGCTTGATGGTCCACAGCTGGGCGCGAGGTCCTCCTGAAAAACACAGGCAGTAAAGGATGGCCCTGGCCAAAATAAACCCTGAAGAACGCCTTCTCTCCCGTCCCTCCGATGCCTCCATCTCTGTCTTCTCCACTCTGGCCCTTTCCTCTGCCCTCTTTACTGGCTGCATCTCACTGCGGGTTTTCTCTGTCTCCCCACCTTTTTCTGTCCCTTCGGCCTCACTCTCCTTCCAGGGCCCGGGCGGCCGTCCACGAAGCACAGCCCGCACATCGCGGCCGCCAGGAAGGTCTACATCCAGACTCGCAGGCAGAGGAAGCTGCACTTCGTGGTGGGGGGCTTCGCCTACCTGCTCCCCAAGACGGCAGTGGTGCTGCGCTGCCCCGCGCGCCGGGTCCGCAAGCCCCTCATCACCTGGGAGAAGGACGGCCAGCACCTCGTCAGCTCCACGCACGTCACGGTGGCCCCCTTCGGCTACCTCAAGATCCACCGCCTCAAGCCCTCGGATGCGGGCGTCTACACCTGCTCGGCGGGCCCGGCCCGGGAGCACTTTGTGATTAAGCTCATTGGAGGCAACCGCAAGCTCGTGGCCCGGCCCTTGAGCCCGAGGAGTGAGGAGGAGGCGCTCGCGGGGAGGAAGGCCGGCCCGAAGGAGGCCCTGCAGACCCACAAACACCAGAACGGGATCTTCTCCAACGGCAGCAAGGCGGAGAAGCGGGGCCTGGCCGCCAGCCCGGGGAGCCGCTACGACGACCTCGTCTCGCGGCTGCTGGAGCAGGGCGGCTGGCGCGGGGAGCTGCCGGCCTCGTGGGAGGCGCCGGACTCGGCGGAAAGGAACGCGACCTCGGAGGAGGACCCGGGCGCGGAGCGAGCGCTCCTGCACCTGCCCTTCACCGTGGTGACCGAGCAGCGGCGCCTGGACGACATCCTCAGGAACCTCTCCCAGCAGCCCGAGGAGCTGCGCGACCTCTACAGCAAGCACCTGGTGGCCCAGCTGGCGCAGGAGCTCTTCCGCAGCCACCTGGAGCACCAGGACACACTTCTGAAGCCCTCGGAGCGCAGGACTCCCCCCGTGGAGGTCTCGCCGCATAAACACGTGTCTGGCTTCAGCAGCTCCCTGCGGACCTCCTCCGCCGGGGATGCCGGGGGCGGCTCTCGCAGGCCGCACCGCAAGCCCACCATCCTGCGCAAGATCTCCGCGGCCCAGCAGCTCTCAGCCTCCGAGGTGGTCACCCACCTGGGGCAGACAGTGGCCCTGGCCAGCGGGACACTGAGTGTGCTTCTGCACTGCGAGGCCGTCGGCCACCCAAGGCCTACCATCAGCTGGGCCAGGAATGGAGAAGAAGTTCAGTTCAGTGACAGGTGAGCCTTGTAGCTAACCTGGTCTTGGGAGGGAGGCAAGGGGCCACATCTAGCCCAAGTCACACTATTTACACAGTCTTCAACGTGTTCTTTGAAGGAGTAGCAGGCGTCCCCAAACTACGGCTCGCGGGCCGCTTGCAGCCCCCTGAGGCCATTTATCCGGCCCCACCCCACCCGCCGCACTTCAGGAAGGGGCACCTCTTTCATTGGTGGTCAGTGAGAGGAGCACAGTATGTGGCGGCCCTCCAACGGTCTGAGGGACAGTGAACTGGCCCCCTGTGTAAAAAGTTTGGGGACGCCTGGAGTAGAGCTTAGAGCTGGCCTCCGGGATCGCATCATGGGGTGCAGGCCCTCTCTCAGCACAGATAGACTATTGGAGCAAAGACAAGCTATTTCATTTTTCTAAGCTGTCTGTTCTTACCCTTTTAAGGGAATAGCAACACTGCCTACCCACCCCCATCCCTGTAGGATCCCAAAGATGAATGAGATACTCTCTGGATAGCTTTGAACTTTTGGCAGAAAGACATCATTCCAGGCCAAGGCATTATTATGTTACTATTCTATAAGATGAACCATGGAAAAGCCTCGACACTGGGACACTGTCTCCATGTGTGTGGTCCCCAGGGCTGAGCAGAGAATGCAGCCAGCACCTGCTGTTTCCCATGGGTGAGCCCCTCCTGTGTCTGGGCTGAACAAGGCTGTTTGTTCCAGAAAGCTTTTATTCCCAGTTGGACCTGTGATTAATTATCCTAATATCTCCTGTCGTCTCTGTTTTGATGTGTCATTATCAGGATGACAGCATGTATCACTTACTAGTCCCTTTGGGCCAAAGCCATTTATAATGTAGAACCAATAGTGGTAGTAGAATTAATAATGTTTTTTACCACTACCTGTGCCACGCTTTCTACATATTTTGTCTCTTTTAATCTTTACAGGGGCCCTGGCAATGAACATAGTTGTCATTAATTGAGTAGTGACTATCTTCCAGGCAAATGTAAACTCTTTGTTTTATCTCACTGAATAGAAGTGGATACAGTTATCTACACTTTATAGAAGAGGAAACACATAAAGTTAGGTAACTTACTAAAGGTCGTATTAATTAGGCATCAGAGCTACCATATGTAACAAAAAAAGAACTTCCCTGTGGGAAGTCGCTTTAAAGAATCACAGAATCATGATCCTGTAGTCTAGATTTCTCATTTTAACCTTTTGTCTTCTCCGAATCCAAGCATAATGCTCTTTTCATTAAGTCTATGTCTAAATGCTATTGTTTCACTAATCCTCTTCTCTGGCTTGCTAGCTGTTGGTAAGGATGGAAAGAAGCCAGCGTTTATTGTTCCAGGCACTGTGCCAGGTTTATTTATAAGTAACTGCACTTTTTATTTCAGTAGTCAATCCACAAGATTGACATTAACCTCCAGTTTTATGTAGAAAACCAAGGTTCAGCAGCTCACCTAAGATCATACTTTAGTAAGAGCTGAAACAAGGCATTCAATATCAAGTTTATTTCATTACAAAGAAAAGTTCTGTCTACTCTTCTGAGACTTGGTGAACAGATGTATAATAACTTTTATCCATCCTGCACACATTTTTTTTTTGCCTTTGAAATGTCAATAATACTGCCTCTCAGCCTTAGTACTTATAAACCAAATAGCTTTGATAACAATACTATTATTTCTTTGTGCTCTTACTGTATGCCAGACATATGCTCAGTGCTTTGAAGGCATTATCTTAATTTTCCCCGAAAATTCTAGGAACTAGTAGGCACTATTGTTGTTACCACACCCTAGATAGAAAGCTAAGGGACAGATGTTGGACCTGCATAGAAACACTGGAAATGCTCTGTACACAGGCAGCATGCCCCAGAGCTTGTGCTTTTAACCTGCCCCTTTGCTCCCATGGTCCCCCCACCCAACCCCCACCACTCATACTTTCCTTGATGAGCTTAACTACTGTTATCTCTGTCATTTTCTCCAAAAATCCTTATAACATGGTAGTGAAGATTGCCGTCAAACCCTCTGAGGTCACTGAGTGGCAGCTCCAGTGTCTGGCCCCAGGGTGATGAGGGGTGCCCTGCAACTCAGTCCTGTCAGTGCACCTGCTGTGCCTATTACACCGCCATCATGCCCTCTTCTCTACCAGACAGTCAGTTCATCAAGTGTAGGTACCAAGTTTTACTTCCATCCCCCGGGTCTATTGGCTGGGATTGGTACTATTGGGATTGAAGAGAATCATAATTGACTGCATGAGGGAAAAGATGGGAATTAACATCTTGCTACTTCCTACTAAAAAGCTGTGGAACAAGACAGGGCAATGGGAAGGGGTCATCAGGATTCTGCTCAGCCTTTGCCATGCAGGGAGAACATGCAGTTCCTGGCTTACTTAGAAGTCCTGACAATTTCTTTGAGTGTTGGAGACTTTTTATGAAATCCAAGGACTGTGGCCCATCTAGGTCACCTGGTAACTGCAGGGATGATGTGGAAAAGGTAGACAAGCATGGAGGGGTTCAAGCTGATCTTGCCAAGGCCCCTCACTTTTCATGGTCTTAGTCTCTTCATTTCAGAAATGAGGGGGCTGTACCATATGATCTCCAAGGCCCTTCCTCCCTCCTTCCCTTATTTACAGAAGGTCACGGAAGGTTAAAACCCATATGCTGATGGGAGAACTTTGACCACAGTAACTTCAAAAGTTGTGGCACAAGTTGTTCCTAAATGTTCTACAAACAGGCTCAGTGATCACATGAGTTTGAGAAGGGTAAACTTAAAGCTAAACAGATGTGTGTACTGCTGGATTTTATATCTATTTTTTTAATATCACACTTGATTTTTTATTACAAAAATAATAAAAGGGCTATAAAACAATTCAAATAATATCTAAATCTATAAAAAGTACAAGCCTCCCTCATCCCCCCAATGCTCCCCGGAGGCTATCATTCTTAATAATTTGGTATACATCCTTCTACAATGTTTATATATTTTACTGTATTACATAAAAAGCATGTATGCACACATAGGATTTGGGTTTTTTAATAGGATATTAGTCATGTTCAGAAATGTGACTCGGTTTTTACTTAACAGCATGTCTAGGAGATGTTTTCGTAATAGTATGTAGTGGTCTATATTACCTTTTTTAACAGCTGATTACTGTTCCTGAATGCATTTAACTATCCCCCAACTGAAAGTTATTTGGGATTTTTCTTTTTATTTCACTCTTTTAAGCATTCCAGTGTGTGTTGTGACTTTCCAAGTAGACAATATAGTATGCTGTGTTTTCAAAGCTCTCCTTTAATCACTGAACAATTTTTTTGGCTTAGTAATCTCAGGAACACCAATAATTCTTGAAATAGCACTTAGAAAACACACGTTGGCCTTTTAATTTTCACCTTGATGGGCATTGAGAGTCTAACCCTAATGGCTTTAAGATGGAGAAGGTTCAGTGGAATCTTGCTAGAAACAGAGACGTGGCAGTGAGGTGCTAAGAACACTGACGCACTGGACCTAGGCGAGCAGAGGGCAAGTCCTGGATCCTTCATCATCCAGGACACTGTTGTTGGGGAGGGTAGCACTAAGAAGGTAAGAGGGAAAATCCCTGAGAGGCAGGAACAAACAGTTTTTGCCACCATCAAAAATTTTCTTTTTATGGATCTAGCCTTGACTAAGCTTTTCAATGCAATTAAATGGCATGTGGTAGGGAAAAATAAGAGATTTGCATTTCTGATCTTTGACATCATAATTTTTCCATTTTTCTTGGCTGGTCAATAAGAAATATGACTGGAGCTTAGTTTTCTATGTCTTTTAAGTTCTGTTTGAGAAAAGAGTGAATGTATCTGCACAGAGCATGCTGCCTTTGGGATTGCTTTGCTGTGGGCTGTTGGTGACCTCTTCTGTGTTGGGTTTCATTGCTTGTCATCATTACTATGTCTGGTAGTGATTCAGAAATGCTCATTTATTTTCAAACAGAGAAGTGCTGAAATGCCCAGTGTTACAGTTCAGTTAGTCTGTTTTTGCTAAAGGCCCAAATCCACCTTCTGAGAGTCTGCAAGATTCAGCTGTGTGTTGGTCTGTGGGACGTTGCAGTTTGTTAAAGTATACTCCAAATAGCATGAGCCAGCAAGATAGGTCCAGACAAAAGTGAGAGAAGTCTGTTATTTCTTTGCTTTTAAATATTCCAAAGTTTGATATGAAAGAAATTAGTTTTAGAAAAGAATCACTATCAATTCTGATACTGCTGTGTCTCATCATTTATATAACTTGTTGAAATTCACATGATTCTTAGAAGTGCAAGTCAGCTTCTCAAGCAGTCATTTACAGGGTGTCCTTAGTATATTATGACTGGCTGGTTCATCATAATCCCTACTTCCTGAATCCTTTATTCTTCAAACATTCTCATGCCTACTCTAAGCCAGATTCTATGTTAGGTACTAGGGATGGAGGAAAAGAAGATTCATTTCCTGTTGATGAAATTCAAAGTCCAGTTTGGGAGCCAGAGGAGCAAATACAGTATTATAAGTGCTAAAAGAGAGGTATGCATATTTATTCATTCCTTAAGTATTTACTAACTAACTGTAATATGCCACGTATACATCGACTTGCTAGGAATACTGTGATAAATGAAACCAGGTTCCCTTGGAGTTTACATGCATTTGGAGTTCTGCTCAAATGGAACATACTAGAGAGGCCTTCCTTGCCACTGTATGATGAGCACCCCTCATCATTGTCTATCCTTTTAACTCTATTTAGATAATTTTATCATTATCTGATGTGTTATCTAAATATTTGTTGATTGCCTATCCACAAGGCTAGAGACTTTCTTTATTGCTGTATCCCCAGTAACCAGCACCAAGCAGGTACTAAATAATAGTGAATGAATTAACAATGAGTGGAGCAAGGCAACAAACACAGAAAAGTGAGCAAGAAAAATGTCAGGTGGTAATAAGTTTTGGGCAGAAAATTAAAACAGGTACGATACGAGAATGATTTGATGACCACTTTAGATGGGTGTGCTAAGGAGATCACGCATAAACCAAGATTCGAATGATGCCCAGTGCCCAGCACTGTGATGTGAGAAGGAAGAATACAGGGAAGGGCAGTACAAAAGCCTTAAAGTGACAATGGGTTTGGTTGAAAGAACTCCAAAGAAGTTCATTTGGCTGTATGCAGTAAGGGGAGGCAAAAGGTAGAGGTAGCATGGGACGAGGTTGTGAGAGTAACCGGAGACCAAGGGAAGGGAGGTTCAGGTTTTAGTCTGAGTACCACAGGAAGAATTTGGAGGATGTTAAGCAGGAAAGTGACATGATCTGATTAGCCTTTTACAGATTCACATGGGCTAGCTTGTGGCAGGTGGATTGTAGAGGTACATGATTGGAAGTTGGGGACCGGTAAGGAGCCATTGCAGTAGCCCCTACAATGCTCTTGATCTTTACTGGGCATTAGATATGTTGAGATGATAAATAAGGCAAGAACCCTTCTCTCCAGAAACTAAGAAACCCTCAAGTGCTAGTGTAGGATGAAACAACTTAGCACCCCAATTTGTATTGAACTCCAACTGGTAGAATACTTCTCTTTTTTGTTGTTGTTATTTTTATTTTTATTTTTTAATTGCATTTTAGGTTTTGGGGTACATGTGAAGAACATTCAAGATTGTTGCATAGGTACACACATGGCAGTGTGATTTCCTGTGTTCCTCCCCACACCTTTATCTGGCATTTCTCCCCATGCTATCTCTCCACTCCCTACCCCCTGCTGTCCCTCCCCTATTTCCCCCAAACAGACCCCAGTGTGTAGTGCTCCCCTCTCTGTGTCCATGTGTTCTCGTTGTTCAACACCCACCTATGAGTGAGAACATGCAGTGTTTGATTTTCTGTTCTTGTGTCAGTTTGCTGTGAATGATGGTTTCCAGGTTCATCCATGTCCCTACAAAGGACATGAACTCATCGTTTTTTATGGCTGCATAGTATTCCATCGTGTATATGTGCCACATTTTCCTTGTCCAGTCTATCATCGATGGGCATTTGGGTTGATTCCAGGTCTTTGCTATTGTAAACAGTGCTGCAGTAAACATTTGTGTGCACGTGTCCTTATAGTAGAATGATTTATACTCCTTTGGATATGTACCCAGTAATGGGATTGCTGGGTCAAATGGAATTTCTATTTCTAGGTCCTTGAGGAATCGCCACACTGTCTTCCATAATAGTTGAACTAATTTACACTCCCACCAACTGTGTAAAAGTGTTCCTATTTCTCCAAATCCTCTCCAGCATCTGTTGTCTCCAGATTTTTTAATGATCACCATTCTAACTGGCGTGAGATGGTATCTCAATGTAGTTTTGATTTGCATTTCTCTAATGACCATTGATGATGAGCATTTTTTCATACGTTTATGGGCCTCATGTATGTCTTCTTTTGTAAAGTGTCTGTTCATATCCTTTGCCCACTTTTGAATGGGCTTATTTGTTTTTTTCTTGTAAATCTGTTTTAGTTCTTTGTAGATTCTGGATATCAGCCCTTTGTCAGATGAGTAGATTCCAAAATTTTCCCATTCTGTTGGTTGCTGATTCACTCTAATGACTGTTTCTTTTGCTGTGCAGAAGCTGTGGAGTTTGATTAGGTCCCATTTGTCTATTTTGGCTTTTGTTGCCAATGCTTTTGGTGTTTTGGTCATGAAGTCCTTGCCTATGCCTGTGTCCTGAATGGTTTTGCCTAGGTTTTCTTCTAGGGTTTTTTATGGTGCTAGGTCTTATGTTTAAGTCTTTGATCCATCTGGAGTTAACTTTAATGTAAGGTGTCAGGAAGGCATCCAGTTTCTGGTTTCTGCACATGGCTAGCCAGTTTTCTCAACACCATTTATTAAACAGGGAATCCTTTCCCCATTGCTTGTTTTTGTGAGGTTTGTCAAAGATCAGATGGTTGTAGATGTGTGGTGTTGCCTCTGAAGCCTCTGTTCTGTTCCATTGATCTATATCTCTGTTTTGATACCAGTAACATGCTGTTTTCATTACTGTAGCCTTGTAGTATAGTTTGATGTCAGGTAGCATGATGCCTCCAGCTTTGTTTATTTTGCTTAGAATAGACTTGGCTATGCGGGCTCTCTTTTGGTTCCATATGAAGTTTAAGGTGGCTTTTTCCAGTTCTGTGAAGAAGGTCATTGGTAGCTTGATGGGGATAGCATTGAATTCATAAATTACCTTGGGCAGTATGGCCGTTTTCATGATATTGATTCTTCCTAACCATGAACATGGAATGTTTCTCCATCTGTTTGTGTCCTCTCTTATTTTGTTGAGCAGTGGTTTGTACTTCTCCTTGAAGAGGTCCTTTACATTCCTTGTTAATTGTATTCCTAGGTATTTTATTGTCTTTGTAGCAATTGTGAATGGCAGTTCATTCTTGATTTGGCTCTCTTTAAGTCTGTTATTGGTGTATAGGAATGCTTGTGATTTTTGCACATTGATTTTTATTCTGAGACTTTGCTGAAGTTGCTTATCAGTGTCAGGAGATTTTGGGCTGAGACAATGGGGTCTTCTAAATATACAATCATGTGGTCTGCAAATAGAGACAACTTGACTTCCTTGTTTCCTTTTTGAATACTCTTTATTTCTTTTTCTTGCCTGATTACTCTGGCTAGAACTTCCAATACTATATTGTATAGGAGTGGTGAGAAAGGGCATCCTTGTCTAGTGCCAGATTTCAAAGGGAATTCTTCCAGTTTTTGCCTGTTCAGTATGATATTGGCTGTTGGTTTGTCATAAATAGCTTTTATTATTTTGAGATACATTCCATCAATACCTAGTTTACTGAGAATTTTTAGCATAAAGGGCTGTTGAATTTTGTCAGAGGCCTTCTCTGTGTCAGTTGAGATAATCATGTGGTTTTTGTCTTTGGTTTTGTTTATGTGGTGAATTACGTTTATAGACATGCGTATGTTGAACCAGCATTGCATCCCCGGGATGAAGCCTACTTGATCATGGTGGATAAGCTTTTTGATGTGCTGTTGCAATTGGTTTGCCGGTATTTTATTGAAGATTTTTGCATCTATGTTCATCATGTATATTGGTCTGAAGTTTTCTTTTCTTGCTGAGTCTCTGCCGGGTTCTGGTATCAGGATGATGTTGGTCTCATAAAATGATTTGGGAAGGATTCCCTCTTTTTGGATTGTTTGGTGTAGTTTCAGAAGGAATGGTATCAGCTCCTCTTTGTATGTCTGGTAGAATTCATCTGTGAACCCATCTGGACCTGGGCTTTTTTTGGGTGGTAGGCTCTTAATTGCTGCCTCAACTTCTGCCCTTGTTATTGGTCTATTCAGGGTTTCAACTTCTTCCTGGTTTAGGCTTGGGTGGATGCAAGCGTCCAGAAATTTATCCATTTCTTCCATGTTTACTAGTTTATGTGCCTAGACTTGTTTGTAATAAACTTTGATGATGGTTTGTATTTCTGTGCAATCTGTGGTGATATTCCCTTTATCATTTTTTATTGCATCTATATGATTCTTCTCTCTTTTCCTTTTTATTAATCTGGCTCATGGTCTATTTTGTTGATCTTTTCAAAAAAACAGCTCCTGATTTATTGATTTTTTGAAGGGTTTTTTGTGTCTCTGTCTCCTTCAGTTCTGCTCTGATCTTAGTTATTTCTTGTCTTCTGCTAGCTCTTGAGTTTTTTTTATCTTGCTCCTCTAGCTCTTTCAATTTTGATGATAGGGTGTCGATTTTAGATCTTTCCTTTCTTCTCATGTCGGCATTTATTGCTATACGTTTTCCTCTAGACACTGCTTTAAATGTGTCCCACAGATTCTGGTACGTTGTGTCTTTGTTCTCATTGGTTTCGAAGAACATCTTTATTTCTGCCTTCATTACATTGTTTATCCAGTCAACAATCAAGAGCCAGTTGTTCAGTTTCCATGAAGTTGTGTGGTTCTGAGTTAGTTTCTGAATTCTGAGTTCTAATTTCATTGCACTGTGGTCTGAGAGACTGTTACGATTTCCGTTCTTTTGCATTTGCTGAGGAGTGATTTAATTCCAGTTATGTGGTCAGTTTTAGAGTAGGTGTGATGTGGTGCTGAGAAAAATGTATATTCTTGGATTTGGGGTGGAGAGTTCTGTAAAAGTCTATTTGGTTTGCATGGTCCAGGCTTGATTTCAAGTCCCAGATATCCTTGTTAATTTTCTGTCTCATTGGTCTGTCTAATATCGACAATGGGGTGTTAAAGTCTCCCACTATAATTGTGTGGGAGTCTAAGTCTCTTTGTAAGTCATTAAGAGCTTGCCTTATGTATCTGGGTGCTCCTGTATTGTGTGCATATATATTTAGGATCATTATCTCATCTTGTTGCATTGATCCTTTTACCATTATGTAATGTCCTTCTTTGTCTCTTTTGATCTTTGTTGGTTTAAAGTCTATTTTATCAGAGATGAGAATTGCAACTCCTGCTTTTTTTTGCTCTCCATTTGCTTGGTAAATCTTCCTCCATCCCTTTATTTTGAGCCTTTGTGTATCCTTGCATGTGAGATGGGTTTCCTGGATACAGCACACTGATGGGTTTTGGCTTTTTATCCAATATGCCAGTCTGTGTCTTTTGATTGGGGCATTTACCCATTTATATTTAGGGTTAATATTGTTATGTGTGAATTTGATCCTGCCATTTTGATGCTAGCTGGCTGTTTTGCCCATTAGTTGATGCAGTTTCCTCATCGTATCAATGCTCTTTACCATTTGGTATGTTTTTGGAGTGGCTGGTACTTGTTCCTTTCTATGTTTAGTGCTTCTTTCAGGAGCTCTTGTAAAGCAGGCCTGGTGGTGATGTAATCTCTGAGTACTTGCTTGTTTGTAAAGGATTTTATTTTTTCTTCACTTATGAAGCTTAGTTTGGCTGGATATGAAATTCTGGATTGAAAGTTATTTCTTTAAGGATGTCGAATATTGGCTCCGACTCTCTTCTGGCTTGTAGGGTTTCTGCTGAGAGATCTGCTGTGAGTCTGATCAGCTTCTCTTTGTGGGTAGCCTGACCTTTCTTTTTGGTTGCTGTTAGCATTTTCTTCTTCATTTTAACCCTGGCGAATCTGACGATTATGTGCCTTGGGGTTGCTCTTCTTGAGGAATATCTTTGTGGTGTTCTCTGTATTTTCTGGACTTGAATATTGGCCTGCCTTGCTAGGTTGGGGAAGTTTTCCTGGATAATATCCTGAAGAGTATTTTCCAGCTTGGATTCATTCTCTCCGTCACATTCAGGTACACACCTATCAAACGTAGATTAGGTCTTTTCACATAGTCCCATATTTCTTGAAGACTTTGTTCATTCCTTTTTACCCTTTTTTTCTCTAATCTTGCCTTCTCGTTTTATTTCGTTGAGTTGATCTTCGACCTCTGATATGCTTTCTTCTGCTTGATCAATTCAACTGTTAAAACTTGTGCATCCTTCGGGAAGTTCTCGTATTGTGTTTTTCAGCTCCATTAATTCACTTATATTCCTCTCTAAATTGTCTATTCTCATTAGCATTTTGTCAAACCTTTTTTCAAGGTTCTTAGTTTCTTTGCATTGGGTTAGAACATGTTCTTTTAGCTCAGTGAACTTTCTTATTACCCACCTTCTGAAGCCTGTTTCTGTCAATTCATCAGACTCATTCTCCATCCAGCATTGTTCCCTTGCTGGTGAGGAGTTGTGATCCCTTGTAGAAGGAGAGGTGTTCTGGTTTTGGGTGTTTTCAGTCTTTTTGCGCTGGTTTCTTCCCATCTTTGTGTATTTATCCATCTGTTGTCTTTGTAGTTGTTGGCTTTCAGATTGGGTCTCTGAGTGGATGTCCAGTTTGTTGATGATGAAGTTATTTCTTTCTGTTCCTTAGTTTTCCTTCTAACATTCAGGCCCCTCTGCTGTAGGACTGCTGAGGTCCACTCCAGGTACTGCTTGCCTGGGGATTCCTGCAGCAGCTGCAGAACAGTAAGGGTTGCTGCCAGTTTCTTCTGCTATCTTTGTCCCAGAAGGATACCTGCCTGATGTCAGTCTGAGCTCTCCTTTATGAGGTGACTCTTTGTATATAGGGGGGTCAGGGAGCTGCTTGAGGAGACAGTCTGTCTTTTATAGGAGCTCAAGTGCTGAACTGTGAGCTCCGTTGTTCATTTAGAGCTGCTGGGCAGGTACGTTTTAATCTGCAGCAGCAGTACTCACAAAACCCCCTTTTTTCCCCCAGGTGCTCTGTCCCAGGGAGTTAGGGCTTTATTTATACGTTTCTGTCATGCTGCTGCCTTTTTTCAGGGCTGCCCTGACCAGCGAGGAGGCAGTCTAGTCACTGTCTGCCTGCAGAGGCTTCCCTGAGCTGCTGTGTGCTCTGCCCAGCTGCTGTGTGAACTTCCCTGCAGTCCTGTTCATAGGGGTATAGTTAGAACTGTCTCGGCAATGGTGGCCCACCTCTGTAATGGTGGACTCTCTCTGTAATGGTGGGCTGCCTCAGTAATGGCAGACTACCTCCGTAATGGTGGACTGCCTCAGTAAAGGAAGATGTCCCTCTCCCACAGAGCTAGACCATCCAGGGTTCAACTGTGCTTGCTGTGAAACTCTCAATCCACAGCATTTCAGGTTGCTGATTTTTTGTGGGGGTGGGACCAGCCGAGCCTGATCACCTGGCTCCCTGCCTCAGACCCCCCCGGTTTTTGTTTTTTTTTTTTTCCCAGTTGAATGGGCGACTCTGTCTCCCAGGTGTTGTAGTTGCCTGTTGAAAAGGTGCCGGGATCTGTGTGATTTCCCATGCGGCAACCCATTCTGCCAGCTGAAACAGCCACACTGAGATTCATGGTGCTTTCTTTGTCTGGGAATCTCCTGGCCTGGCTCCCTGTTTCAGTCCCCTTTTTTATCAGTTGAATGGGTTACTCCATCTCCCAGGAGCTTCAGTGACCAGCTAAAATGGTGCCCAGACCCGTGTGTTTTGTGCAGAGACCCACCACGCTGGGGCACCGGCCAAAACAGCTGTGCCAGCCAAAATAGCCGTGCTGGCGACCTGTGGTGCTCCTCTGCCTGGGAAACTCCCGGTCTGTGGGCAATAAAAATCCATCTGTAAATGCGGCGTCCACTCACCCTCCACGCTTTCGCTGGGAACTGCAATCTTGAGCTGCTCCTAATCAGCCATCTTGGATCCGTCCCCCAGAATACTGCACTTTTAAGTTTTAAACTTTTAAAGGTAGATTGAAGAGGGGTTCAAAAATCCAACATGCATAATAATTACCAGGAGCTTGTTAGAATGCACTCTCATCCTCTCCTACCATTAGAAACACAGTATGGATCAATAATTTGGATTTAAACAAGCAGCACAGATGACTCTGAAGCCAGAGATTCAAGGATCACTTTGAAGAAGCACAGGGAGAAAAGAAGGGAGGAAGGTGAACCTCAGGGTAGAATTATACACTTACTATAAGTTCAGCTAAAAGATCTAGTGGAGACTGGGCATGGTGGCTCATGCTTGTAATCCCAACACTTTGGGAGGCCAAGGTGGGTGGATCATCTGAGGTCAGGAGTTTGAGACCAGCCTGGCTAACAGAGTGAAACCCTGTCTCTACTAAAAATATAAAATTAGCTGGGTGTAGTGGCATGCACCTGTAGGCCCAGCTACTCAGGAAGCTGAGGCAGGAGAATCACTTGAACCTGGGAGGTGGAGGTTGCAGTGAACCGAGATCATACCACTGTGCTCCAGTTGGGTGAGAGAGAGAGATAGACTCCATCTCCAAAAAAAGAAAAAAGAAAAAGGATCTGGTGGAGATAGACATGCTAAGATTGACACTTAAGAATCATGGGGTTCCTTTTTCCAAGCAACCTCTTGTCTTCCTGCCTTCTCTCTGAGACTACCATCAACTGATGTACTTGCACATGGCTAAATTTTGTTCATACTGGGCCTTGGATTGGAGAAAGCCCAGACCATGCAAATGGGAGTGCTTTTGTGTGAAGGAGGAAGACACAGTGGAAGGTGCCACACTCCAAACCTTCTGCCATTTTCTGGAAAAGTTCTAGACTAGCTAAAGGTTGAAATAACTAAGTGTAATGTAGCCCCCTATAAGCTGAACTGGACTTTTCAGTATAGTGATCAGGCGTAGTAATTTTTTTTTCAGAAGGCTGTATAGCACTTGATTTCAAAAACAAGAACTCGGCCTCATGTTGTCTTTGCTTTTACTGCTGAATCTTTGTAGCTATTGTTGATCTGTAACTGTCAGATTTCACCATATTGCTGCCTTGCAAAAAGTCCATCAGAAGAGAATTATTGTAGCCTCATTTCATGGGCCTAGCACATCAATGGTACTGGAGTGGTTTGAAAACATTATGGCCTTAAAATAGCCAACTTCCATTCCAAAAACATTTTTGGATGGAGGGTAGAATTCTACATTCCATACTTAACCCCCAAGGTTGTTAATTATGAATTTAAGTCCTGCTTGTATTTCTACTGTGTTTATTATAGCTTATCATAGAATTTTCACTGACTTTATTAGAAAATCGGCTTCTTTTTGCCCACCTCACATTCTAAAGTTATGTGCAACATACTCTCCTCTTGAAAAAAAGCCCACTCCTCCTCCCTACAAAAAAAGCTATTTTTTGTCTCTCAAAGCATCACCTATCTCTAATGTGATCTCCCAGCAGCATTCTACACAGGCTTACCATCTCCTCTTAAAAATATTTTCTTGCTACATCAAAACCGTATGCACTTGGTTTTCTTCCTACTTCTCTGGCTATTCTTTCTCGTTGTTTGTGACTTCTCTTCCTCTACCTCCCTCTTACCCAGCCTCTTAGAGTCTCACCCTGTAGGCACTGATGCTGGTAACTCAGGGATGCCCTTTATGCTGATGATTCCCATGTGTCTAGCACCAGACCAAATCTCTCTCGACTCTATCTTCTGACTCTGTCTGCTGCGTGTCCCCACCCAGATGCACCATAACTCCAATAGCTGAAACTCTTGAATCCCTACACAGTAAGGAGTACTCCCAGACAGACAGCTTCCCAAGCCAAAAAAAAAAAAGTTTGCTGTTTTCTTCTCCTTAATCTCTAAATCTAGCTCCTCATTGGCTGTTTAATCACACCACCTTTCTCTCTGCTCATCCCCTGTACTTTGGTCTGCCTTTATCAGCTCTAGATTATCCTAACAGCTTCCTCACTCTAGATTTGCCTTCTTTACACCAGGGGTTGGCAAATTACAGCCAGTGGCTTTAACATTTTTTAAAGCATTATTAAGAATGGCTTTTAAAGAGTTATTAAAAGAGCCAGTGAAATTGAGCACAGAGCTGTTAGGTTAACTTGCTCAAGGTCTCACACTTAATAAGTGGTAGAGCTGGGATTTGAAGCCAGGCATGAGGTAAAGGGTTATTAAAAGAATGACTTTTGCAATTTTAAAAGGTTATTAAAAACAAACAAAAAATTATACAACAAAGACTATAGGTGGCCCTCAAAGCCTAAAATATTTACTAGCTATCCCTTTATAGAGAAGTTTACTGCCTCCTCCTCTAGACCATTCACCGTGTTACTGCCTGAGATCTTTCTAGCAAACCTGTCCATGCTGCTTTCATGCTTAAAATTCTTTTCATGGCTTATCACTTGAGGATAAGGTCCAGATGCCTCTGTGTGACCACAACACCTTTTATCATTTGGCATCCACTTATTTCTCTAGCTTCATCTCTTTCCTATATCCTCGACCTCATAGCCTGAGCTCTGCCCTTCAGCAGTACCCAGATAGTTGCTGTTCACAAATGTGCAGGGGGCCTTCTGACCCACTTCATCTGGATAACTCCTGCCCTTCCTTCAGGAAGCCTATCCCCTCAAAATGTGAATAATGAGAAATTTCTGTGAATTAAAAGAACTTGTTTTAACACAATCCAAAGAAACTAAGAACTTTGAAAAAAGATTTGACGAAATGTTAACAAGAATACACAATTTAGAGAGGAATATAAGTGAATTGATGGAGCTGAAAATGAGGAAAGAGAATAAAAAAAAAAAAAAAAAAAGGAAGCCTATCCCCAAGGCCAGGTCAGATGACCCCCTCCGTGACCCACAGAGTACCCTATGCACAATACTGTCTCAGCCTTACCATTGTTTATTACAATTAGCTGTTGGTTTTTCTGGAGTCTGTTAACCATCATCAAGGACATATATTTAAGAATGTGTCTTATTGAGTAAATCTCCTAGCATCCTATCTCCCATCACATCCAGGCCAGTGGAGAAACCATCAGGCTCATCTGCACAGCTAACGTTTATAGAGCACTTACATTGGGCTTCAGGGGTTCATTTATCCTCACAATAACCCTTCGAAGTTACTATCACAATTTTATAGATGTTAGAATTGAAGCACAGAGATGTCAGATTAGCTTGTTCAACGTCTCACACTTAAAAAGTAATGGAGGTGGGGCTGGGCACTGTGGTTCATGCCTGTAATCCCAGCACTTTGGGACGCTGAGGTGGGCGGATCTCAAGGTCAAGAAATCAAGACTATCCTGGCCAACATGGTGAAACCCTGTCTCTACTAGTATTGTGAGTCTTCTTTTCTCTCTCTGAACCTTGGTTTTCTTATTAGTTCAATTAAAATTATTCTAGTACATTTAGGCACTTGGTTTTATTCTGCCCTTCAGAGTAGCAAGAGTGCAAAGAACAGAGATAATGTCTGTAACATGACTGACACACAGTGGATACTCATTTGTCGGTATCCAAAATCATTGTCATTTAGACATGGGGACATCGTATCACACCATCTTATAGGACATCTCAAACTAAGAAGCTTCACGCTTACTTGAGGAACATCTACGTAGTTGTTCAAAGAGTTGGGTTAGCAAGGTTTGTAGAAAACAGCGTGATGGAGAATTTTCAGCCTAAATCCAGGCATCATGAGGGGGATGCTGATATTCGACACATTCTTTGCTATCATCTCTGAGCTGATAAGAAAGTGAAATCTGTAGCCTCTAAATGATTATATTTTTCAGAAAGCTTTGTACAGTGTTTCAAAGTGGTGTTGAATCGGAGATGAATTAAGGTGTATTTGGAAGTCTTTAACTTGCACAGCAGAGAGTATCAGCAGATGGAAACTTCACAGAATGGAAGTGAGGATCCGATGGGAAATTCCTCCAGGGTCCATTTCAGAACCAAAGTTGTGAATAATGCTCTGTGTAAAAGTCATAAGCACATGAAATACAGTTTCCAAGTTTGCAGATAATATAAAAACTAGAGGCAGGGAAGATAGGGAAGGAAAAATAAACCCGTTTCAATTTGGTTTGGCTTGTTTCCCTTACAGAACTGAAAGAAATGGAGATGACAAATGTTTTTCCCAGTTGAAAAGTGTAAGGATAGCGAGCCAGAGAAAAAGAACCATCTCAGTAAATACTTAAGCCTCAGCAAAAGGAAAGTATTGAGTGTCAACAAAGTGGTCGCAGAAATGACCATCATGAATCATGCAGGTGAAGAGCGCTGGAGGATAGTGGACAACCAGTGGCAACTAGACAGCCCAAGGGAGGCCGTAAAATCAGGCCCTGAAGCACAAGGGCCTCTCCAGAGATCCCACTAGAGTCTGCTTATTCTTCCTGGAAAAATGGTCCTGGCACGTGGCAGAGTTCCACAAAAGTGGTTAACTGTTTTGGTATAAATAAGGATGTCACTGAGATAAACCAGAAATGAACATTTTTCCATGTTACCTGCCAGAAGTCAGCAAACTTTTCTAGTAAAAGGCCGAATAGTAAACATTTTAGGATTTGCAGGCCGTGTTATCTCTGTTCTGACTACTCAACTCTGCCGTTGTAGTGTGAGAGCAGCCACAGATGATACTTTAACCCGTAGAGCAGTGTTCTAGTAAAAGTTTATTTGTAAAAGCAAGTGGCAGTTGGCTGCAGTTTGAGGACCCCTGTCCTAGGTGAGCAGGAAATCCAGTCAGTCATTTCATGCAGAGGTTTGTAATTTGAAATGAGCTACCCAGCAAACAGATAAGATACACATATTAGCAAATTCGAGATTCTGTGAACATCTGAAAGAGAAGGAAGTTAAAGGGTCTGGCGAAAGAGAAGGCGGCCAGGATTAAGAATGTGTGGTCAGGTGGCCTTTCCCATTCCAAAAATATTTTCTATACTTCCATCTGAGCAATCATGAAGCTTCTGGCATTAAATAGCTTTTAGTTGGCAATTACATTAAAAACAGCAAAGGTTAAAAAAAGCTGTCCTCGCCAAATGGTGATATGAAACTCTTCATGAACCTCAAATCTGTTGCCCAAAATATTTGTACAAAATAAAATTCTTCCTTGCAAGCCTCTGGGCTACTATAATTTTGGGTTTCAGAAAAATAATCCTGCTCATGGAGGAAATCTCACAGCATTCCTTTGGCCTCCTGTTTGAAACTATCTAAAATTCAGATTATTTTTTAGTGATTGTCCACATCCTCAAGTAACTACAAACCTTGACGCTAATTACCCCCCACTGAAAATGAGGCCAAACCATATGCCTTTCAGTGAGGCCCCAGTAGATTCCTGGATGCAGTCAGCTTAAGAACGGTCAAAGGTCATTCCTTAGTCCTGATGCCACCATGTACTAGCTGAGCAAATTGCTTCTGTGAACTTTTGCCCCCTCTCTAAAATGGAAAAGTAACATCAATCTAGTAACATGGTAGTGAGAATTAAATAATATAAAGCATATACATATGTCTGTAAATACTGGCACCCACTCCCGCTTTATGGTAGATTCAATTGTCCTAATCTACGGAATCCCTAAGCAGAAAAAAATATTTATTTTAAGATAAGGAAAAGACCTCACCATCTTGTCCCATAAACAGGAATCTGGGACTAATATTCTTTGCACAAACTTCTTACTTGCTCCTGAGTTCACTGTTTTTCAGCTCTAATTCTTTTGTTCTTGTTTATATTCCTTTTTGAAATTGCAGAATTCTAGCTTTTGTGTGTGTGTGTGTGTGTGTGTGTGCGCGCGCGCTAAAATTTCAGTATTTGGTTAATGGTGTTAATACAGTTATGGAGATAAGTCATTGTCCTTATTCAGAGATTCCTGAGTCAAGAATGGAATTAAGGTATTTGCCAACCCAGCATGCCCTGTGGCCTCAGTTTTCTGCTGCTCTCTCCCGCTGCCTGGTCCAACACACAGCAAACTCCTTGCTCACCTTCTGTAAACCCAATTTATGTTTTTTTCCGTGAAATCTCTACATTTTCAGTTGCCCCAATGTCTTCACAACATCTAAAACGTATAAGCTCTGGCATGAAGAGTGAATGGTAACGATCATGGCGATGTTAACATCCGTAACAGAATCATAATCATCTGTGTTTCTGTAGTGTTTTACTACATGCCAGGTGCTTTTCTGTTTCCTTTAAACACATTAGCTTATATAGAATCCTCACAGAAACCCAAGGTAGGTACTGTTATCCTCATTTTAGAAATGAGGAAACTGTCCCTGAGAAGTAAATTACTTACCCAAGGGTACAGAGCTACTAAGTCACAGGGCGAGGACTTGATCCCATCATTAATGGCTCCGGAGTCTGTGCTCTGAACCTCTGTCTGCTATGCTATATTGTGGATATGATCATTTTCAGCCCCATTGCTTTTAAGGTAACCAAATGAGTATTTATTATGTATTTATTTGGTGTGTCAGCACTGTGCTGAATACTGAAGAGAGAACTAGGAATGAGGTAATAGTTTATAATCTCACTGAAGAAATGAGACACTGTTGACTGGAAAGGCTTTGTAGTGCAGTTTTAACAACTACATCAGGAAAGGGATAGGTTCTTGTGGAGTGCGTTGGCACAAGGAAATAGAACTTGAACTTATTCTTAAGGGAAGGGAGGCAAGGGGAGCCTGTCTTTAGCCCCAAGCTGACAAAGAGATTTCAAAGAGGCCACCTTGACTAGAGTGACAAGTTTGTGTTGGGATGCGGGGCAGATAAGTTTGAAAAGATGAGAAAGCTGCTGTTCCAAAGAGAAAGGATACACCCATCATTTCTCACTTCCAATCCTGTGTTGAGGCCTAAAGTAGTTGAGGAATGTGTACATGTCGGGATGGGAGGCCTGAGGTGGCACAATAATATATCCCAGGTAGTAGCTGGGCAATTCTGTACCCAGAGCCTGAATATTTTGTCTGACGACTAGAAATTCCAAGGTTACTTAGGTTACATGTACCATAAAAAAAAATCATTTATTAGATGTTTAAGCTGAGACCTTTTTACTTGAAAAACAGTAAGAATGAGTCTATCTACTCTTTTGTGAGATCTTCACAAGAACACTCTGAGGTCAGTATTAGCCTCAATTTATAGAAGAAACTTAAAGACTCACACAGTCGATGACTTGCCCAAGACCACCAGGTGACTCTAGACTGGAGTCCAAGCCTCTTGGTTCCACTTTGGGAAGTCTTCCCCTCCGCAAGGCAGCTCCTCATAGCTGGCCATGGAGATCAATTTGAGAAGTGGACTCACACAAAACAGTGGTATTCACAGTTGAGCCAAAGATCCAGAGGACCCCATGATGCCACCCTACTCACAGAATTTCTAGACACTTTCCTTTGTATACCCAGAGCCGCCTTTATTTCAAATAAGAGCCCTTAAGCACTGCACACGGCAAATGCAGAGGAGATGATTTAGCCTGAGGGAGATTATACTTGGTAGAACTGGCCCATGAGCATGTTGTCCCTATGTCGATCTCATGCATGACAATGATTTTTACTTCTATAACTAAAACAATTTCTTGTGCCCTCTCAGCTGGTCTTTAATTTGTGGCCTGCTTAAGAAGGCATGTGGTCACAAAGAAGCTTACAAATAAAGGCCCCCAGCAAAACAAAACTGCTCCCTCATTTTCTGGCTAAAAGTAGGGTCAAAGAAGTAAAGTAATAAGTTTTAGTCTAGAAAACTAAAAAGGAAGTGGGATACGGGTATGGGAGGAAGGCAGGGAGTATTGATACACCTAACATGACCACGATACCACTTGCTGCGTAGGTCCTAATTGTACCCATGCTATGTCCCCACATCCTCTGATTCCATAAATTCCAAAACAGCCCAAAGGAATCCTATTGGTTTTGTTTGGAAAGCAGCCCTATGTTTCTCAGCCTGTCAAATTTGGAACTTAAATATAAGCTGATAGAAATCAGCTACTGGCAAATTAAGCGAAATTAATAGAGTAGACACCTGAAATACAAAGAATGTATTTTTTTTTTTCTAGAAATCTTGCTCTCTAGTCATCAGGTAAACTGAAGCAAGCCTCCATCTCTGCAGCAAGCCTGGTGGTACTTCCCAGAGAGCCTGCATGGGACACCGCCCCCCCAGAACTACTGCTCCCCCTAGTGGCAGCCTTCACGCCTTCATTTACCAATTTATGGGAATGTTGTATGTATAACAACAGGAGTCAAATCGTCCCCTATCCCTGAAAAGATTTATGCGTAGTGAATTATTAGTGAAAGGGAAGCAACATCTAAATGGGCCACATGTACGAAGTACACACTGTGGGCAGCTTTCTAATTACAAGAAGAAAGCATGACTACACAGCTGAGACTTACGGTGGTCACAAAGGGATTATAGTTGGAGAAAAAAATGCTGGAGCAAGAACAAGAAATTCTACCTCAAATCCTGACTTTGCCCCCAAATAACTATGCACTCTTGAACTAGACAGTTCCATTTTATAAATATAAGTGACTTTTATAAATATACACCTAAGTGAGAAACTCAGGCTTTCTCACATGCAGATTTTGTCTTAAGACAATATTTGAGACAGTTTCTATGAAAGTAAATACTATAGTTTCTGTTTGTATACACTGTTTATGGAATAATAGACTGTACAAATGCCAAATCTCATCTACACCTCATCCTTTCCTTTGCTGCTGCTCCTATTCTAGTTCAAATCCTTACCACTCAGTACCCTCTCGAATGGATCACCTCCCTTCCCTTCATCAACCTTGTAGGAATTTTTTTTCTAGGCTTCAGACAGGAACAGAAAGCATGGTGGCTCGCTTAGTGCCTGGAGAAACCAGTGTAACTACAAAAACTAACCCCCACCTAAAAATAAATGGGCCAGTGTAGGAGAGGTTACATCCTCTGTGTGAAATCAGACAGGTGCAGCAGTTGTATGCAAAAAACAAAATGATTCTATTATGGAGATCTAATAAGTTGCCTGGGCAAAACTGGCCAATACCATGTGCCCCTCTCACTCCTTTCTCATTGTCTCCTCATCTTCCCTCCTTCCTCATGGTTTATTTGCCATTTAGAGTGTGCAGCATTACCAAGAAAAGACTCACAAAAGAGGATCCAGAAATTCATTATCTATCCCAGTTTAACAATTCCCTCTGATTGGCCAGAAAATGTACTTCGACTGGGTTTCAGAAGTTGGTAAATGGAAATAGAAGAATATGAAGAGATTTGCCAATGGCCACAACTTAAATCATAGTAGGACCAAAACAAAGTTCAGAAGAACTATCTTGTAGCCTCCTGCTGTGAGTGCCCAAGAACCTGTTTCGGTAGGGAAAACAGAGATAGTTCCAGTGCTAGGGAGGCAATTACCCTAAAGGGTTTGGGAACTTAGCATTTTTTAATATCTACCTTTGCCATGTGGTGAAATTGAATAGTGATCTGCTGAGTTCCATCATTCTCATTTCTGTTGAAACTTGACTAAGTTGCTTTCATTATTATTTAGAATTTTTGTGAAAGGATAAATATTCCTGGGACATCATGAAGATTTAAATCATAAAGTTGATTTTTAATTTTGTCATCTAAAACAGCTTGAACACCTGAAGAGACTTCACAATGGCACTACATTTTGTTGTATCTGATAAGATTCCTTCAGCAGTCATGCTATGATCTAAAATATTGTATGCCTTACTGAAGATAAGTAAATTATATAGTCATCTTTCTCTTATTAGCTTCTTTGAAATAAACTAACCTGTAATTATTTGACTGAGAAAAAAAGCACCTGTTTGATGGGTGAGTGAAGGAATGGGTGGATGAGCTACATCATAGTCTCTCAGGGGCTTCCTTTCATCCCTCACAATGTTTCAGCTCTAGTTCAATGCCACAAAACTCGAGTGGCTCCAGTAATAGTGATGATTGTCTGGAATGGCACTAAATCAAGCTCCAATCATCCGAAAATGTCCCTTTAAGGTGTCTGTTTCCTTCCCCATTTCACTGGAGCTGCCCATATGTAACTAGGTTGATTGACGGAAGCCTTACTTCTACTTCCTTGCTTCCTGCCTTTCCTCTGACAGGAGGTAAGAATAAGCAATGCAACAGGCCCAAGGCCAAAAGCCAAGCGGAGGGATCTCCTTCATGGGCAGACTGGTCACCCACCTCAGAATAATTGAGAGTCTGCTGAACTGCAAATGTCATTGAGCCGAGAGAGATCCAGCAAGGGAAATAGTGAGGAAAGAATTGTATCGTGGGAGAGTGATGCTGGAGCAGATCTGACTTCTAGGCTTCATCTTACCACAAAGTCTTATGAGTTCTCCTGAGCTTTCTGTGGTTTCCCCACCCTCTCACTTTCTTGAAAAACAGCCCTCTATTAACTGCTTGCCTCCAAGGGATGGATGCTAGCATAATATTGGGTAAACAGTTTTCTGAAGCTTTTGAAACTAGAGAGGTAAAAAAAAAAAAAAAATCACAAAGCTAGAAAGGACTGGCTTTAGGATCCCGAAAAGTGGCTACTGAGCCTTTTCTCCCCTGTCCCCGCAACCCTTCTAGATTTCCTCCTCCACGTACACTTTCCAGTTATCATCAGTCAGCCTCACTAAGTCACCGAGACATCACGTTCAAGCCATTGTTAGTCATGAATTAAACTGCTGTGATGTTGCAGGTACTTTCTGGAAATGGCATATATCTAGAAAAGAAAAAAACAGATGGAGTGGTTTTGAAGCTCACTGTAGGCACTCACAGGTTGATTCTTGTCTTTTCAGATTTTAAAAAAAAAAAAAGTCTGAAGTAGACTGTAATTATTCTGAATTTTCTCTCCGTGACCCTGAAGGGTTGACTTCATTCTACTAGGAACCTACCTTACAGAGAGTTTCCTATAGTACTGGAGAAAATAAAAGCAATAAGACCTGAGGAGGATCACAGGAGCCCAGGAGGTCAAGACCTACCTGGGCAACATGGCAAGACCTGAGCTCTGCAAACATTTAAACCAGGCATCCCCAAACTTTTTACACAGTGGGCCTGTTCACTGTCCCTCAGACCATTGGCGGGCCGCCACATACTGTGCTCCTCTCACTGACCACCAATGAAAGAGGTGCCCCTTCCTGAAGTAGGATGGGGGGCTGCATAAATGGCCTCAGGGGGCCGCATGTGACCCACGGGCCGTAGTTTGGGGACGCCTGATTTAAACATTAGCTGGAAATGGTAGTGCAGGCCTGTGATCCCAGCTACACAAGAGGCAGAGGTGCTAGGATTGCTTGAGCCCAGGAGTTCAAAACTGCAGTGAGCTGTGTTTGTGCCTCTGTACTCCTGGGTGACAGAGCAAGATCTTGTCTCAAAAAAAAAACAAACAAACAAACAAAAAAACTGAGTTTTGTGCCTCATAATATTTATAGCTAAATAAAGACAATAGATGTATATGTGACTACATAGGGGATCTTACGCATATAATTTCCTTCAAATATGTGTGTAAGATCCTCTCATCAATATGCAGTTTCTGGCTTTTTCTCTTCTACTTGTAAACCTGAACAAATGTCTGTCTGTTTTGGGGTTTGTTGTTGTTGTTGTTGTTGTTGTTGTTGTTGTTCTTGTTGCTGTTTTGAGGCAAAGTCAGGCTCTGTGTCCCAAGCTGGAGAACAGTGGTATAAGCTCAGTTCACGGCAGCCTCCACTTGCCAGGTTCAGGAAATTCGGTCACATCAGCCTCTTGAGTAGCTGGGATTACAGGCATGCATCCCCATGCCTAGCTAATTTTTTTTTTTTTTTTTTGTATTTTTGTATTTTTAGTAGAGATGAGGCTTTGCTGTGTTGGCCAGGCTGTTCTCGAACTCCTGGCCTCAGATGATTTGCCTACCGTGGCCTCACAAAGGGCTGGAATTGTAGGCATGAGCCACCACGTCTGGCCAAGATGTCTTTCTTTATCTCTGGAAGCCCTACCTTGAGCATCCAACCAAACTCTGTTTCTCTTTTGTAACTTTGTTTTTTCTTTAATGATCCTTCCCCAAATCTATCCATACTATTTGTTCTAGCATCCCCCTCCCCACTGACATCTGTGTGTGTTGTATGTATTTGGTGCTGCATATATGCTGTCTGCTCCAGCTGGTAGCATTTAGATCAGATAATCGACAGGCTGCAAACGTCATGAGAAACCTTCTTATTTGAGATCACTACCACAGTCACACCAATCGACGAGACAAGAGAGCCCAGGTTCTTGATTGTCCTTTTACCTGGTTTGTCTCTGTTGTTAAAACAGGGTTCTGCATACATCCTGAGGTTCCTTCCTGCCTTACCAATACTGAATGCCAAAAAGGAGTCAACTGAATTGACCGGGTCTGTATTTCTTTTCTGTTATTCCAGGATTCTTCTACAGTCAGATGACTCCTTACAGATCTTGGCACCAGTGGAAGCGGATGTGGGTTTCTACACTTGTAATGCCACCAATGCCTTGGGATCCGACTCTGTCTCCATTGCAGTCACATTAGCAGGTAACCTGAAAATCTCTGCTGTGTTCATTTCATAAACCTTTAATGAATGAGTGCCTACAGTATGTCAAACAGGCCCAGAGAGGCATAGATAAAGGAGACCCAGATCTCACCTTCAGGGAGTTTGTAATCTGTAATTATAATGGCAGTGGAGTATGAGGTAGAATGAAGTACTATAACTGATAACCAAATACTAGTATGCAAGGACAGGAGGTCTTGTATGAATACTAGTATGCATTCCTGCCAGGAGGTCTTAAAGTTGTAGTGAGTGGAATTTGGGTAAGAGACAGGGATATTTCATGCGGAAAGAATGTGAGCAAAGGCAATGTGTGCAAGTCGGTAGCATGTTGGAACACGAATTGTGAATTATGATCACTGAAGACTCTTTCGGATCCTGTCATCTCCTTGTTCCACCTGTTCCTAAGAAAGACTTTAAGACCCGTAAGTCATTGGAATTCTGTGGTCATGGGTTGAAGCAGGAGTGATCCCAGAACTTCTCATTGATTCTGCTTTATTTCAACCTCTTCCTCTGATGCACTGCCAGCACTTCCCCTTTATCCATTGAGGTTAGACAATACATTCTACACATGGTGACTTAAGAACATCACAACTCAGTACGATGTCTCCCAAAGTGTGGTCTTGTAGTAAAGATGTGTACAGCTTTTGTGAAACCTCTTTACATAGGACAAACCCATGTCTTTGAAACTGAAATAGACCTTAGATACCAGCCAGACCAGGGCCCTTGTTTCTTAGAGGCCAGGCAACCAGGGGTCACACAGCTGCTCTGTTAGTGGCGAGGAGAAGAAGGGAACTGGAGTCTCCTAACTCCCGGCTCATTGTTCTTCCCACTTTCCCGCTGATCTGAGAAAGTAGGATCCTTCCTCTCAGATCTGGGCCCTCCCGTCTTTGTGGCTGTATGGCATGTGTTTGTATTTACTCTTTTCAATTGCCGCTCTCATCAGATGATTCAGTAGATGCTAGAAAAGCCAACATCACCCCACACTGACTTCATCTGTCCCTGCCAGGATTATGTTGTCACACTGTACTCCAGTCACACATACTACCCCCTTGCATATCTGTTTAGCAACAGCATTTCTGCCCCCATGACTTCAGGCTGATGTGGGAGGGGACCCTTAGCAGGTGGCTTTGTGGGGAAGATCAACGTCAACACTGAGGAAGGCCAGTTAAGGGGCCCTGGGCCGGATTAAAGACTGATATTATTAATGCCCATCTTTTTGTGAATGAAACATTTGCTTTTCTTCTAATGCATTCCAGTTGCCATCTTCATTCACCTCTTTATACAGAGTCCAGATGCTCAGCACTGATCGTGTTAAATCTCTCCTGCGTCCACCCTCCAACCTGCTTTAGCAGGAACACTGCTGACATCTTTCCAGTTGTTGGCAGATAGTGGCTCTTGCAGGATTAATTCTCTTGTTTATATTAATCCAGATACGGTTCAGCTCTGTCACAGACTAAATACGCTTTGTTCACCCGAATTTAATACGATTAATAGAAACCTGTCTGGAATTAAGCGAGGCAATTGTAACATCAGGCTTGTCTTCAGCTCTTTGAAGAGGGGTTATTGGAGGCTGCCAACAAGTTCAAAGTCAGAGAAGAGAGACAGAGCAGCCAAAGAGGCACCAGGGAAGGGGAGGAGAGGGGCTGCCTGGTGAAGTATGACTATAGACACCACACCCGGGGCGGAGGGAGCTGCATCCTTGTACCTTTGCTGCTGGGGTTTGTTCCATCTACTGGAAAGTCTGTCAAGCAGTCCTTCTAAAAACAAAGGCTCAAAATGTACATTGCCTTAAGACTGTATTTGTACCCTTACCTGAGTTTATCATCCACACCTGTGGCAATGTCTACACTCACAGCGTTAGGTGGTACACCAGCTCCTGTTCTGAGCACCCCCTCTGCCACATGTTGTGGAACCTACAGCAATAAATAAAACCTGAGTTTTGTGCTCCCTGATGCTTACAGATGAGTGAAGGCAAGAGATGGATACATGACCACCTAGAATTGGGAGATAGTTACAATTTACTTAAGATGTGTGCTTAGAGATCCTGCTTAGCAGGTTGTAAGATATAACCTAACTATAACTTCAATTGGAGGGGTGGGAGTGAATGGGTATCAGGCATTTCTAAGTTTGATTACTAGTTATACTGCTTATTAGCTATGTGATCTTGGACAAAGTATATAACCTCATTGAGTCTCTGTTCTCATCTGTAAAAATGAAACTAACATTACAGGGATGTTGTGAGGTTAAGTAAGATTGCACGTGTGAAAGAACGCTTAACCCAATGCCAGGTGCATTGTTCACACTTAGTAAATGTGAGCCTCCTTTTCCTCCTCTAGCTCTTTGAGAGTGGAGTAACCTGAAAACAGTTCTAAGATGTGCAAAGCATTAGCCCAATCCTGCTTCCATGTATCTTGCAGTATGAATCTTAACAATGACATTTTTCAAGTATGAACTTAGAAATTGATTCCGTTCACTTGCAGTGAAATCCTCATGGTGAATCTCAGCACTACTGTGTTTTTAAGGAAACGGCAGGGTTTTTCCTGGACTTTAGTAGAAACGTAGGCCAAAGAGGAAAGAATTTTGAGGCTCAAGTTAATCAAGTGTACCCATGATTTTATAAGGAAAGTATGGACTTGGGTCTTGCCAGTGTGCCTGCATTGACCAGATGCAAGGAAATTTGTTCATAATGATTCACAAAAGCAGGCATAGCGTGGCAGTTACAGCCATGGGCTCCGGCGGCTTGGAGTCTAGGTCTGTGTCCTGGCTCTCTCACTTCCTCAGTGTAACCGTGAGCAACTTCTTTATACTCACTGACTCAGTTTCTTCATCTGGAAAATGGTGATAATAACAGTACCTGACTCAGAAAGTTCTCATGAAGATTAAATGCAATTTTTCATTTAAAAATGTTTATAACTGTGGCTGGCATGTAGCAGCCACTGAATATTTGTTAACTATTATTATTGAGAGAATAATGCATTCAACAAAAGCCAACTGATGTTTACAGCGGGAGAGACTCCCTTTCAGAGACTAGAATGCTCATAAACCCTTTGTAGGGTAGCTCTCTCAATGTCTCAGTGTCAGGTAGGGAAGCTAGATTAGCCATCTAGAAAGTATTGTGGGGCGCTTGGGTTCACAACAAGGGAGGTGGCTTGTGATGAATATTTCAAGGGCCACAGAGAGAGAGGCCTGATGGGCTCTCCCTGGCCCACAGCAAGATGCCTGCCATTGAGTTTGCCCATCCTCTGGATCCAGTGTCTTGCCAATTCTCCCTCTCAGATTCATTTGAGTTCTGTGTCATACACAAGGTTTTTTTGAACATGTAAACGCCATTTCATTTTAGACATATACAGCCAAACCTTCCTTGCCGTGCCCTGTTTGGCCTGTAAAATATTGTCCTTTGTGCCTTTTTCTTCTCTCTAAACTCTTCCACAATGTGTTGATTTTATCTGTAGATCTCAGGGATTTGGGAGTACCTTGCAAGTGTCTCTCAGCATGGAGATGGCCAGTGTTTTCCTCCCTACCCCCGAGAACAGCGCACGGAATTCATAGCCATTTAGACCAAATGGCACCAAATTTCTCTAAATTCACTAAACTGGATGCCTGTTTCACTGCTCCAAGTATAGATGAAAGTAGCTTACAGGAGGGGAAGATTGCAGGGAGGGGATTGTAGGAATGTCACTGAAATGTCACATACCTAACTTTTTGAAGTATTAATTACTTTGTGTTTAGGAATAAACAGGGCTAGGTAAAGGAGACTCTCTGACGTGTACAGACATAGCACAGAGACTGGAGAACCGTCTTGGTCTGTTAGACTCAGCACTCAGCCATCTTGCTCAGAAATCTTCCAAATCTGAATGGCCTAGGCAAGGTTTTGAAGGAAAGCAGCAGCTTCCTGGTAAATTGCTTCAATCTGAATCCGTGGAGTCTAGCTGTACTTACCAATGCAGATAAGGGCCTCTCCAGGTATAGACCATTGGTGAGGTCATTGACAAAAGGGAAACATTTTTGATTGTCAATGATTTTATAAGATCACAAAAGAGATACTGTAAGGCCTGCCTGACATCATCAATGAGAAATGAGAATAAGATGAGGGCTGAGGGATGAGTGTATCTTTCATTGAAAGGAGAGAACACAGATGAGCTCATCTGACCTTTTCACAGGAAGGGAGAGACAGAAAATATTTCTCCTTTCTTGGCTTTTTTTTTTTTTTCTCTTTATGAGTAGAATAGCTAATACACATTGTGTCTAATAAAGAGATCACAGAAACCTCACTGGGAAAATAAAAATAAAAGGCAATTGTTTTTTGAAATTCTTCTTCCTCTGTGCCTCCCCATCATGATTTAGTAGCTACAATAAAAGGCAAGCGATTGTGTAAGCTTATCATAATGTAAGTCGCTTCAAATTGGCATTCTGAATTTTTCACCCAGCAGTTCTGTTCACAAAGAAGGGTTTGGCTTTATTAAGAGTTAGACTCACAGAGGGCTTGTCACCAATGCAAAGGCTAACAAAGGAAGATCTACTCCTATGCACTAGATCAAAAGGAAAGGTGGTCTGGGCGCAGTGGCTCATGCCTGTAATCCCAGCATTTTGGAAGGTCAAGGCAGGCAGATCACCTGAGATCAGGAGTTTGAGACCAGCCTGGCCAACATGACAAAACCCCATCTCTACTAAAAATATAAAAAGTAGCTGGGCATGGTAGTGCATGCCTGTAATCCCAGCTACTCAGGAGGCTGAGACAGGAGAACCACTTGAACCCAGGAGGCGGAGGTTGCAGTGAGTCAAGATCATGGCACTGTACTCCAGCCCAGGTGACAAGAGCAAAATTCCATCTCAAAAAAAATGAAAGGTGGAAAGGTTCGACTGTGTTCCTTATGGCACTCTAGGTCACGTAGTAATGGACATTGACTGATCTAAGCTGCCATCAAGGAGATTTTAATATCTGATAGAATACTTGAATAGCTAAGGCCCTTGAGTTTCCTCAGTAAGTACAGATGTACAGAATGCCCACCAAATACCCCAAGCTTTTCTAGAACTTAAATAAAATTGATGCGAGGACAGCAGAAGAATCTTACTCAGCTCCCCAGTTGACTAGAGGAAATAAAAAACAAAGTACAAATGGTCCAAGTTGGCACAGCTCAATCTCAAAAAGGCAATTCCAACATCTGTTCAGTGGAATGCAGGAAGGATGGTGGTTGGACAGGTGGTGGGATATGCCACATCCTTGGTTAATGGTTTCTAGAGAGGCTGCAGCATCACATGACTATGTAAGTATGGGGTCCCTTGGCTAGGACTCTGCAGTGAAACGTGCAAAGAATTTGTGGCAGAATCACTTGTGGCCTTATTCTACTTAGAAGCCATCAACATCAATTAAATAATTAGAAGAGGTAATGGTAGTAATCTGAGTAACCTGACCCATTGACATTGGCAAAAAATATCTAAATATTGAAAGAGAATGTTAATGGGAACAAGGATATGAAAAGGAAGCCATGCAGCCTGGGAATGTTCAGGAAAAGGCAGTCTAAGCCCTACCTACTTCCTCAAGGGCTAAGGGCCCTGTAGTATTTATGCTGAAGTCATGCCAACTAAACAGAATTTCAAGGGCACAAAAATTCTAATTTCTTCTAATCTTTTATGCAAGGCAATTAATTAGTAGTCACAATGTTGACCCTAAAAAAACAAAAACAGCTAAAATCAGGTTAAAACTATTTTTTCAGCTTTATTGAGATATAATTTACAAATGAAATTCTTTGTGAATGTGCAATTTAGAGATTTATTTAGCAGTTTTATATAGCTATGTAACCATTACTATAAAGTTCTTTACCTTTTTTTTTAACTTTTATTTTAGGTTCAGGGGGGTACATGTGCAGGTTTTTTATACAGGTAAACTCATGTCACAGTGGTTTGTGGTACAGATTATTTCATCACTCAGGTGCTCAGCCTAATACCCAATAGTTATTTTTTCTGCTCCTCTTCCTCCTCCCACCCGCTGCCCTCAAATAGGCCCCAGGGTCTGTGGTTTCCCCTTCTTTGTATTCATGAATTCTCATCGTTTAGCTCCCACTTATAAGTGAGAACACTGGTTTTCTGTTCCTGTGTTAGTTCGCCTCCAGCTCCATCCGAGTTCCTGCAAAAGACATGATCTCCTTCCTTTTTATGGCTGCATAGTATTCCATGGTGTGTATGTACCATGTTTTCTTTAGCCAACCTGTCATTATTGGGCATTTAGTTTGGTTGCATGTCTTTGCTATTGTGAAGAGTGCTGCAATGAACATTTGTGTGCATGCGTCTTTATGGTAGAATGATTTTATATTTCTCTGGGTTTATACCCAATAATGGGTTCTTTACTTTTAACAGTTTTATCAAGGCATAATTAATATACCATACAACTCACCCGCTTAAAGTATACCAAATTCCACCGCTTTTCATATATTTAGAGTTGTGGCTGGGCACAGTGACTCAGGCCTGTAATCCCAGCACTTTGGGAGGCTGAAGTGGAAGGATTGCTTGATCCCAGGAATTGAAGGCAGGCCTCGGCAACAGAGAGAAACCCCATATTTACAAAAAAGTATATTTAAAAAAACTCGACAGGTGTGGTGGCACATACCTATGGTCCCAGTTACATGGGAGGCTGATGCAGGAGGATTGCTTGAGCCCAGGAAGTCAAAGCTGCAGACAGCCATGATTATATCACTGTACTCTAGCCTGAGTGCCAGAGCAAGACCCTGTCTCCAAAAACAAACAAACAAAAAACAACAACAACAGGAGTTGTGCATCCATCACCATACTCAATTTTAGAACATTTTTATTATCCCTAAAATAAACTCCACACTCCTAGCTACTACTCCCTAATCCTATTTCGTTCAGCCCTGTGCAACCACTAATATACTTTATGTCTCCATAAATCTACCTAATCTTCATATTTTGTCTAAATGGATTCATATAGTTTATGGTTCTTTATTACTTCTTTCCTTAGTATAATGTTTTCAAGATGTATGCATGTCATAGCATTATTCTTGTTTATGGTAGCATAATATTCCATTGTATGGAAGACTGTAGACAGCACCGTATTTCTCCATCAGGTGATGAGCATTTGGGATGTTTCGACTTTTGGGCTGTTATGAATAATGCTGCTATGAAGATTCACATACACATTTTTATGTGGACATACTTTTTCTTTCTCTCATACCTAGGATTGAAATTTTGGGGTTGTATGGCACATTTATGTTTACTCTTGAAGAAACTGCCAACTGTGTTTCAAAGAGGCTGCACCATTTTACATTTCTACTAGCAATGTTTTCTCCATATTCTCACCAACAGTTGTTTTTGTCTATCATTTTTATTACAGCCATCCTCATGAGTGTGAAGTAGTATTTTATTGTGATTTTAATTTACATTTTAATATTGACTAGTGGTATCAGGCATCTTACTGTGTAGTTATGAATCGTTCATATGTTTTCTTTGATGTAGTGATAACTTCAGTGATGCAGAAGGTGTATATGGCCTGTGTATTTTCTAGTTCTGCCATAACAAATAACTACATAGACTTAGAGACTTAAAGCAGTACAAATATCTTACAGTTCTGTAGGTCAGAAGTCTAATACAGTTTCATCAAGATAAAATCAGGATGTCAACAGACTTTATCCCTTTCTGAAGGCTCTAAAAGAGAATCCCTTTCCTACGCATTTTGAGTTGTTGGCAGAATTTAGTTCTGGGCAACCTAGCTCTATGGGCTCTATTTTCTGGCTGGCTGTAATCTGAGTTCCATGTCCAGCTTCTAGAAGCCACTGAATTCCTTGGCTCATGGTTTCTTTCCTCAATCTTTGCAGCCGGCAGTGGAGGACTGAGTTTTCATGTTGCTCAGCTCTAACAACTTCTGCCTCCCTGTTCTGATATTAAGAGCTCATATGGTTAGACTGGGCCCACCTCAGTAACCTAGAATAATCTCCCGATTTTAGGTTCAGCTGAGAAGCAATGTTAATTCTTCCTTAGCCATGTCGCAGGTTCCAGGGATTAGGACATAAACATCTTTGAAAGGTCATTATTCCACCCACCATACCCTGTCTGAAGGGCACAGCTCATTTCCATCTGACTGTTGTCCCCCAAAAATACAAATTTACTATTGCTAGACCTTCCCATGATTTCAGACGCCAAACCAAAAAATGTTTAAAAACAACACATGCTTTTTTAAAAAACTCACCATTTTTAACTGAACCCAAGTAATTCAAATGTTCAAAAATCTTTTTTGGGCTAACCATGTCTGTGCTCTGAATATAGCATTGAGGATATGCCATTTTCTGTATTATCTACTCATATATCACACCTCATTTTACGGATAGAGTCACATTGTTAATCAAAGGATAATTACAATTTATTTGATTAGACTATTTCAGCAAAAACCATGTAATAATTTGGATGGAAAGAGAGCATTTATTTTTTACTATTACTAAAAAGCCTACTAATAGAATAAGTAAGATTCTAGAGAAAGTTTTTGCCTAATTGCCAAATTTAGAAACAGATCAGGACTATGAACCTCCTTTCTGACTATAAACAAAAGGGATTTAAACAGCTGCTCTTTTAGGTCTCTTTTAAACCCAAGAGTTCTATGAATGTCTTGCATAGATAATAATGAATGGTAGCATTCTCTACTATCAATATCAACTGTAAACTCCCTTTACCTGAAATTCTGATATTGAAAATGGACTCTCTTGTATTTTGAGGAATGGAAGACTAGATGGCAAAGAAGTAGTAAAGCTTTTGTGATGGAGTCTTGGAAAAATAACGAATGAGAGGAAAACTTCTCAGGGCACTGGTGAAGACAGAGTGCAGGGTAAACAGAGCTGACTAATGGTCAAATGCTGACACAGGAGGCCAGAAACAGATGTAAAGGAGGCCTTGCAAGAAAGACAGTAGGACAGCAGGGAGTTAACGATAAAATGCAAAAGGCATTGGGAAGGAAAACTAGACTAACAAAAGATCTTGCATGTTAATAAAACTTATTTGTAACAAAGCAACTTTTATGGGAATTGCCAGGGAATGAGATCCAGAAAAGCTTCTGGCCAGCAAGGAATAAAGGACACTAATACTCAGAATCCATCATTACTAATATCAGGTGGATAAGATATCATTGGTATTTATAAGGGTTTTCCTAGGCTTATGCTGATCTTAGTCCCTCAAAGTTTATTTGACTCATGAGTCTTAAGTTCTTCAACTGGAAATTCTCACTTCAGAGAAAATTTGAAGATTTAATTCCATTGATCCTTGTGAGAAACCTTTGACAATTGCAGTATGAGCAGAGTCTAGCATTTCTTAAGACATTTCTTTGATCTACTCACTCATTATAAGATATTATTCATTGATTAAATACAATTTAAATGAAATACAATTTGCTTAGAGTATTAAAAATGTGTAAAATTTGTAACACTTCATTGCTTTAAACTAAAATATTACCTTATACTATACTCAAATATTGTTGTATACTCAAATATTTTAATTAGTAGACATCACTGCCTTTTTTGTCTGTCTTTCGAACTGAGATTTGGGTCTTCCATGGATACCACAACTGTTTTCTTGAACTCTCTAATGGGGGTCACCCAGCGAGTCAATCTGGCATATGTTGCTTCCTAGCATTTCGGGAAATGGGTACTTTTTGGAATCTTCAAGAAGACCAGCCATGGTGTGACTTTTAAGCTCTCTGTATCTGTCCAGAAACTGTTACCAGTTTAGGAAGAATTTGTTGTATTTAAATTATTTCTTCTAATTATACTGGAATTTTCAGAGTTGTTCAAAATAGAAGCAGTTTAGTTCTTTCTAGCAAATGAGTTCCTTCTCCTCTTACCTGTCTTTCTCTTTCTTTTCTTTAACCTTTTCCTCTCTGTGTGTGTTCTTTATTCATCAGAAAGTCCCAGCGCTTCTCCTCATGGTGTTTTCTCATTGTGTTATAGCAGTGATAGGGCTGGGGATAGCTAGCGTTTATTGAAACTTCCTGCTGTGCTAAGGCATTGTTGTTACAGCTTTGCAGGCATCATTTACTTATTCTTCTCAGCTACTGTAGAAGTAGAAAACTGAGACACAGAGACTGAATAACTTGCATAAGGATACTTAGCTATATTATGCAGAGATGAGGTCAGGACACCTAACCTGTAGGCAGCCCCTTCTCCTGTCCCTGCCCACTGCAGGCATCACTAGCTCATCGTGTGTTTTTGCTGTTCAGTCCTAATGAATGTAACTGAGAGTCCCTATCTGCACAGTACTCCAGGAAGACTCTGTCAGTCACTCGATTTGGCTTCAGGATCTCAAACCTATTTGCTGTTCGTGGGCCCTTTATGAAGCTCTCATGTAATCTCCAAACCTGCCCAATCTGCCCAGCCTGCAGCCCTTGTGTCTGTCGTTGGCCTGTTTCCAGTTATCTTCAACAAGCCTCTCTCCTTTCTGAGAATGAATGCGTATGCACACTTCCAAGCCTAAACTGCCTTAGCCAAACAGAGAATCTAAGTCCTTGAAATACAGTTCATTTTTGATGGCTAAAACTAGGGGAAATTATTTTCAAGTCATATTTGTGACTTACAGTGTTAGAGGAATGGAAGGAAGACCCACTGGATTCATCCATTCAAAGTGTCAACAAATGTTCATTAAGCCTGGATTAAATGGCACTTACTGACGGCTATTTTTTTAAAACCTATAAATATATGATGGCTAAAATATGATAGTTTATTTTTTGCTCACATAAAGTCTGAAAGAATTGCACAAGAGAGTTTTTGTACTTTGGGCCAAGAAGTGGCACACTTCATGTCTGTTCGTATTCCATCTGCTAGAACTCAGTTCCATGCTCATACCTAACTGCAAAAAGGCTGGAAAATTATCTAGCTGTGCACAGGAAAAAGAGGAAAAGGGTTTGGCTAATAGCAAGTCATTCTCTGCCATGGCTTCTAAGATGGAAGGCAGCATGACATTTTAAGCAAAGTTTCTATTGGCAGAGGCCTGGGATTCAGCCCTGAGTAAACAGTACTTACAATGCTCTCTACTCTTGGCTTCATTCAAAAAACAAACTTTCCATCTCCTCTGGCTTCTCTCTCAATCACCTTTATATTAGGCCAAAGACATTTTTCAGGCACATATGTTCAGATTTTTTCCCACTGAATTTTGATTTTACCCTGAATCACAGGAGAGAGACCTGAGCCCGAGTCCAGGCTACGTGCAGGAATGTGTTTCTGAGCATTTGCTCCAGGGGTTGCCCATCTCTCCCTGCCTGTCTCTCCAGAGGTCTTCATCTTCAGGATCAAGATGGTGCCGGGTTTGCTGAACACCTCTGTTTTAAAGGCATCCCAAGGCCACACTCCTTCCTCATTGGTCTTCATATCCTTAGATGCTGATATACTAGTTTTAGCCACGTCAGGCTTGCCTTTTGTACAAGAGCTGCCCTCGTTTACTAGTGAGGCTCTATTTCCCCGTTACATTACTTCTCATAGGAACTGGAATCCAAAAGCTGTGCTATGGGTACAGTGAGGTCTTAAGGAACCACAAAAATAATTCTCTTAATGCTTCTGTTTCTGTGTCTGACTAGCTTGGAGGGGCTTCATTCCTCATATTGGGCCTGATACATTGAAAAGCTTGCCTTTATTTCTGTTTCCTTATTTTTTCTTAAATTTATATAGATATACAACTTGGCGTAATCTCCTTCTCTGTATATGGCTCTCATTCAGCTATAACACAAATAAATTTACAGATTAAATGAAAAAATGTAAATCCTATCAGTTTCTATCAACTAACACTAATCTGTGAGCGAATGCTGACTTGCTAAAACTAAATGGCTGTTCACGAAGCATGCGTAGTACTGACTGCTGAGGTGCCGGGCTGTGGAGGGCTCAGTGATAACTCAGCTTTCAGCACCTCTTTCTGTTTTGCCTGTTCCGAAAGCCCTTTTGCTACAGCGTGCTGTGGCTTTTGTTACCTTAACACAAATGTGTAATTTATCATTTCACTCCTTCTCTGCATCTTTGTTCTTTTCTCCTTAGTTAACTTCTGTGGTTAAACTAGTACTAGTTAACATCAATGTGATTGTAATCTTGTCCACAAACATAGATACTAGCAATCACTTGGCAGTTACACAGCAGTAATCAATTAGTAGGTGATCAACCAGGTGATCTAGAGTAGGCTTATGTTTTTTTCTTAAGTTGGCCACTGAAATAAGAGCTCCAGCTTGAAAAATTCTAGTAGAGATCTAGTGGTGTCTCAAAAGATACCTCTCGCCGCCAGGAAGAAGAGGAAGCAATTAAAGAAAAACTCAAAGAGTACAATGTGCTGAATATCAAACCTGACTGCATGACAGGATCACCTAGACACTTGTTAAAAATAGGTCTTACAGCTTCTACTCCCTCATCTGAGATTCAGGTTTGGTAGATCTGAAGTGGGGCTCAAAATAGATGCTAACACTTTTCTAATAGGTGTAAGAATTGATTAAGAAACATGATTTTCTTTATAAATCTCTATTGATTATAAATACTAGGGTAACTTTGTGCTTTGTCTTAACAACAGATCATGAAAGTAATAAGAATGTGTGAGAAGTAGCCTATGCTAACAGCAGCACTTCTCCTGACAAGAAAAAAAGGCCTTTACTTTCCAGCAAAAACTTAATACAATTAATTAAGCGCTGGATTTAATTCAGTGACATTTGAATTTTATAGCTATACACTTGCAGCTATAAAAAACCACCTTTATTATTAAAATTCCTGTAGGAAAAATAACTTGGTAATTGTGAGTCGAAAGCTCTCTAATCCCAAACCTCATTTTCCCCATTGGCACAGTTGTTTTTATAACACAGTAGAGCAACTCTTGTATTATAGCAGGACAGATTGTATTTTAAACAAGCGTCCTGGGGATTCTGGGGGATTCTGAGGCAGCCAGTCCACAGACAAAGATTTGGAACTGCCTATCACAAACCCCAGACTTTAGGTCAAAGATTTGAGCTCCAGTTCAGCCCTTTAACTTGCTGGTTCTGTTTCCCTGGACAAACATGGGGCCTTTCTGGGTCTAAGTTCTTTGTGTATGTAAAAGATAGTACTGTTGTTTCTGCCTGCTTCTCAGAGTTGTTACGCAAAAAATCCAGATAATGCACATAGCACACCATGTAAACACATATTTTCATTTAACAAGATATTCACTGAGAACCTACTAGGTGCCAGGCCTAGGTGATAGGAATAAAGAAGAGAACAAGAGAGATGTGATCCCTGATTTTATCAAAATTGCATAACAAAGTAGCAGAGGCTGGGGAGAGATACACAAATATATAAGATAAATTCTGTTATTTCTAGTGCTTATAAAAAAAAGTAAAGTTGCACCCCGTCTAAAGTATACATCCCTTCACCCCCCTGCCACACACAGGGATGCATGCTTTATATGGAGTGGTTAGAAAAGGCCTCACTAGGAGGTGTTATTCTCACAGAGACCTGAATGACCTAAAGAAGAGAGCCATGCAGAATTCTGTAGGTGGAGGATGTCAGGGACAGGGAACGGCCAGGGCTGAGGTGCTGCTGTGTTGGAGGAAAGGAAGGCCAGTGTGCTGGAGCACAGTGATTGATGGGGAGTATGGGCTCAGAGAGGTAGCTGATAAAGACCACTGGACCTTAATATACAGGGGACGGCTGGTCATGAAAAGGAGCTTGAGGCCTGGGACGGTGGCTCACACCTGTAATCCCAGCATTTAGGGAGGCCAAATCACCTGAGGTCAGGAGTTCGAGACCAGCCTGACCAACATGGTGAAACCCTATCTCTACTAAAAATACAAAATTAGCGAGGTGTGGTGGTACCTGCCTGTAATCCCAGTTACTCGGGCGGCTGAGGCAGGAGAATTGCTTGAACCCAGGAGGCAGAGGTTGCAGTGAGCCAAGATTGTGCCATTTCACTCAGCCTGGGCAACAAAAGTGAAACTCCATCTCAAAAACAAAAAAGAAAAGAAAAGGAGCTTGAAATATTGTTTTAACTGTAGTGAAAAGGGACTGGAAAATTTAAGCAGAAAAGTTGTATGATTTGATTCATGATTTAGCAAGATCACTCTGGCTGTCGTAAGACTGTAGTGAGGGAAGAGGGAAAGCAACACAAAACCAGTTAGGTCGTATAGTAGTCCAGCCAGAGATTACGGTAGCATTAGACCGTAGCAACAGAGATGCTGGTGCAATGTAAGGTAGATTTGGAGTCAGAGCAGGGTAGCTGTTAACTCTGAGTAGGGAGGTGAGGTCGTGTATGCCAGTGTTAATTCAGTATCAACCCAACTGCGTCTTCCCATATTGGCCATGCATTTACTGTGCTCAGCAGTCATTACAGTACTAAATCACTCATCAGATGATACATAACCTCAAATGTATGAAATATAAGTGATACAAGGAAAAAGACACCTGAACAGTCAAAAATAGAGCCTAGGCACACACTCCAAGGTGAGCTCCTCAGAACATTATTCAAGGTTCTGCCCTTGAACACAGTTCTGATGAGCATAAGTACCAGTGCCTAGAAGGCAAATAAAGTGGCAGAGAAGAAAGAAGGACAGCCTCTATTATGAGGCTGTGGGACAGTGCAAAGAGGAATACAGGAAAAATAGATATGGGAGAAAACAAAAAGTATAAAAAGCGGGTATAAGGCTCCAAAGGGCATTTCTGAATTAAGGTTTTCTTCACATTCAATGAAAGCAGAGAAGAGTGAATGCCGTTGTAGAATATCCTGCCTATAAAATGGTTAAAACAAAATTAAATCCATTTGACTTACAAAAGGTTAAGCTTTGGTTATATGAATATGATCTCATGTGGACCCTATTTCCCCAAGGTGTTCGATGAATGAGTCTTTTCATTGTATTTTGTAGTCATGTGCATGAAGTGCTGTATTTTATTCCCAGCTGATAAAGGCCTGTTAAAACACAATGGACACAGAACTTCCACTTCTGGGAAGATGGCATAGTTTTACTTTTCCCTATTCTTCCTGCTAAGTACCACTAAAGGCCCTGTACATTATATACAAAGCACACATAAGAAGACTGAAAAGTAAAGGGAAGAAAGCAGACTGACCAAAGACCTTGGAAATCAAACTGTAAATTTGTTGGGTTTTCATTTTGCCTCATAAATCACAAACTTGGAGCTGAAGAAGCTGGCTACTGGGAAACACCAATGGATATTTAAAAAAAAAAAAAAAAAAGCACGAACTAGAAGCCTTCTCTCTCTAAAAAAAGGACCAGGAAAGGGGAAACATAGCAAGACCAAAAACCTTTAGAAAATTCTACTGTACATCAGCTAAATGCCACCAAAAACACTGTGTCTGTTACTACTCACACCAGCAAAGGCTGAGCATGGAGCCTACACTCCCCACCAGCCAGCCTGAAATGAAGTACCCTGCCCAACCGCCATGGAGGGGGTATCAGAGATTTTCAGCCCTCATTTATTATGCCTACAAGAGTGTAATGTGGAGACCGTGTGGGGAGCCTGGAGTTCTACCTTCACCCTGCAGTGCCCAAGGTGAGGAGGCCCCTCCTCCACAGCTGTGTAGGGGGGACCATGTGAGGATCCGGAACTCCCACCAGTAATTAGGAGCCCCCAACTTGGGTAACAAAAGAGGCCAAGTGGAGAAGCTGGACTTAAGCTGCACTGGGTAGTAACAAGGTGGCATCTCCCTGCTCTCGTGCCTGGATGGTTTTATAGAAAGCAGCTAAAACAGAAGGCTTAAATAAGATCCAAAGTCTCAGAACTAGAAAAATATACAAGTTTCAACTGAAACCCAGGCATCATGAAAAAAACCACCTCCACCACCCTTATTCAATGTAGTACTAGAAATTCTACCCAGTGCAGTAATGCAAGAAAAGGAAATAAAAGGCATAGAGATTGAAAACAAAGAAATAAAACTTGTCCCTATTTGCAGGTGAAATGATTGTCTATATAAACAATCAAAAGAAAATCAAAATAATCAGGTTAATTAATGTAACAAAATATAACAGGACTTGTGTCTCAGAAACAACAAAACTCTGACTAAAGAAATAAGATCTAAATTAAAGAAGATGAATAGACTACAATGTTCATGATTGGAAACCCCAACAAAATCAAGATGTCATTTCTTTCCTAATGCACATGTTTAATCTAATTCCTATCAAAATCTTAGTAAGATTTTATACATGTAGGGAAGATTATTATACAATGTATATGAAAAAGCAAAGGAACTAGAATAGCAAAGAATAAAGCAGGAGGAATCAGACAACCTAATTTCAGAATTTATTATATAGCCACAATAAGTAAGATTGCTTGGTATTGGTAGAGGGATAGGCACATAGATCAGTGGAACAGAATAAAGAACTCAGAAACAGATCTACACAACTGTGCCCAACTACTTTTGACAAAAATGCAAAAGGAATTCAATGTAAGAAAGATAACCTGTTCAACAAGCAGTGAGGGAGCAATTAGACATCCATAGTCAAAAAATAAATGGGCTTTGACCTTCTTTCTAAATGTGACCTCTCACATCCTATCTAAAAATTAACTTAAAATATGTCACAGACTTAAACTTCAAATGTAAAACTATAAAACTTTAGAAAAAAAAATCTTTAAGATCTAGAGCTAGGTAAATAGTTCTTAAACTTGATATCAAAAGCATGATCCTATTTTTGTTTTTGTGGCCTGTGCTTTGGGGATCTTATTCAAAAAAATTGTTGCCCAGACCAATATCAAGAAGTGTTTCCTCTATGTTTTTTAATGGTAGTTTTATCATTCTGGGTCTTATATGTAAATCTTCAATCCATTTTTAATTTTTAATGTGGTAAGAAATAGGGGTCTAACTTCAGTTTTCCCAGCACCATTTATTGAGGAGACTGCCCTTTCTCTGTTCTGTGTTCCTGGCACTTTTGTTGAAAATAAGTTGGCTGTAAGTATGTGGATTACTTTGTTCTCTATTCTGTTCCATGGGTTTGTGTGTCTATTTTTATGCCAATACCATGCTGTTTTGGTTACCGTAGCTTTATAGTATATTTTTAAATTAGGTAGTGTGATGCTTCCAGCTTTGTGCTTTTTGCTCAAAGTTTCTTTGGCTATTTTGAGGTCTTTTATGTTTGCACACAAATTTCAAGATTGTTCTTTCTATTGTTGTGAAGAATGTCCTTGGCATTTTGACAGGAATTGCATTGTATCTGTAAATTGATTTGTACAGTATGGATGGTTTAACAATATTAATCCTTCCAAGCCATGAGCATGGGATATTTTTACATTTATTTGTGTTCTTTTCCATTTCTTTCATCAATGTTTTATAATTTTGAATGTAGACATATTTCACCTCCTTGATTAAATTTATTCCTAAAGGTTTTTTAATAGCTATTGTAAATGGGATTGTTTCCTTAATTATTTTCAGATAGTTTATTATTAGTATAAAAAAACACTAGAAATTTTCATTTGTTGATTTTGAATCCTATAACTTTACTGCATCTGTTTGTTCTAATGATTTTTTAGTAAAATTTTAGGGTTTTCTATATATGAGATCATGTCATCTGCAAATAAGGACTGTTTAACTTCTTCCTTTCCGATTTGGATGCCCTTTATATGATTCTCTTAACTAATTGCCCTGGCTAGGACTTGCAGTACTCTGTTCCATAAAAGTAGTGAATACAGACATCCTTGTCTGGTTCCAGATCTTAGAGGAAAAACTTTCAACTATTTCCTGTTCAGTATGAGATTAGCTGTGGATTTGTCATGTATGGCCTTTATAGTACTAAGGCCTTCTAAACCTAATTTGTTATGAGTTTTTATCATGAACAGATGTCAGATTTTGTCAAATGCTTTTTCTACATCTACTGTCTTTCTTATAGTAGCCATTTTAATTGGGGTGAGATGATATCTCATTGCGATTTTGGTTTGGATTTCCCTGAAGATTAGTGATGCTCAGCATACAGTTTTTGTCCTTCATTCTGTTCCTGTGATGTATTACATTTATTGATTTGCGTATGTTGAACCATCCTTGTGTCTGTAGGATGAAACTTAATCATGGTGAACAATCTTTTTAATGTGCTGTTGAATTTGGTTTGCTAGTGTATTGTTAAGGATTTTTGTATACATGTTCTTCAGGGATATTAGCCTGTAGTTTCCTTTTTTGTTGTGTCCTTGTCTAGTTTTGGGTGTTAAATCAAACTGAAAGGCTTCTACATAGCAAAGGAAACAATCAACAGAACAAAAAGACAACCTACAGTGTGAGAGAAAATATTTGCAAATTCTTTATCTGGCAAGGGATTAATATTCAGAATATGTAAGGAACTCAGACAACTCAACAACAACAAAAAAATTTAATATTTAAAAATGGACAAAAGATTAAAAAAAGAACAAGATCAAATTCTTTGTAGGAACATGGATAGAGCTGGAGGCCATTATCCGTAGCAAACTGATGCAGGAACAGAAAACCAACATTGTATGTTCTCACCTGTAACTGGGAGCTAAATGATGAGAACACCTGGACACACAGCAGGGAACAACAGACACTGGGGCCTTGTGGAGGGCAGAGGGCAGGGGGAGGAGGAAGATCAGGAAAAATAACTATTGAGTACTAGGCTTAACACCTGGCTGATGAAATAATTTGTACAACAAACCACCATGACACAAGCTTACCTATGTAACAAACCTGCATGTGTGCCTCTGAACTTAAAATTAACTGATTAATTAATAAGGGCAAAAGACCCGAATAGACATTTCTCAAAAGAAGTCATACCAATGGACATCAGGTATATGAAAAATGCTCAACATCACTAATCTTCAGAGAAATGCAAACCAAAACCAAAATGAAGTATCACCTTACCTCTGTTAGAATGGATACTGTCAAAAACACACACACACCAAAAAAAAAATGCTGTGCAGATGTGGAGAAGAGGAAATTCTTATACATTGTTGATGGGAATGTAAATTAGTATATCCATTATGGAAAACATCATAGATGTTCCTCAAAAATTTAAAAACGGAACTACCATATGACCCAGCAATCCTACTACTGGGTATGTATGCAAAGGAAATGAAAACAGCACGTCAAAGTGATATCTGCACTCCCATATTTACCATAGTACTATTCACAGTATCCAAGATATAGAATCAACCTAAGTGTTCATCAACAGATGAACAGATGAAGAAAATGTGGATATATGTACAGTAGAATACTTTTCCACCATAAAAAACAAAACAAATGAGGCTGGGCATGGTGACTCACGACTGTAATCCCAGCACTTTGAGAGGCTGAGGTGGGTGGATCACTTGAGCCCGGGAGTTTGAGACTAGCCGGGACAACATGGGGAAACCCTGTATCTACCAAAAAAAAAAAAAAAAAAAAAATTCTAGCCAGGTGTGATGACACACACATGTAGTTCCAGCTACCCAGGAGGCTGAGATGGAAGGATAACTTGAGCTCAGGAGTCAGAAGCTACAGTGAGCCAAGATCACACCACTGTACTCAGCCTGGATGCCAAAGCAAGACCAACCCTGTCTCAAAAAAAAAAAAAAAGAGAGAGAGAGAGAAATCCTGTTATTTGCAGCAATGTGGATGAACCTGGAGATCATTATGTTAAATGAAGTAAGCCAGGTATAGAAAGACAAATACTGTGTTATCTCACTTATATGTAGAATCTAAAAAGTTGATCTCACAGAAGTAGAGAGTAGAATAGTGACTACCAGAGACTGGGGAAGGGAGTAGGGAGAGGAAGATAAGGAGAGATAGGTCAACAGGCACAAAGTTATAGTTAGATAGGAGGAATGAGTTCTGGTATTCTCTTGCACAGTAGAGTGACTATATGTACTGTATATTTCAAAATAGCTAGGAGAAGGGATTTTGAATGTCCTGACCACAGAGAAATGATAAATGTAAGAAGTGATGGATATGCTGAATACTCTGATTTGATTTTTATACAATGTATACATGTATCCAAAAAATCAGTGTTCCTCCTAAATATGTACGATTATTATGTGTCAATGAAAAAAATTGAAAAGCATGATCCATAAAAAGAAAAATGAATAAATCAAAGTTAAAAATTTTGCTCTGCAAAAGATCTTGTTAAGAAGATGAAAAGAAAAGCTAGATATTGAGGGAAAATGTTTTCAAGCCACATATTTGGCAAAAGACTAGTATCTAGAATATAAGGAACCCTCAAAATTCAGTAAAAATAATCTGAATCAAGCATGCTTAAATGACATGAATAGACATTTCACCAAAGAGGGTGTACACATGGTAAATAATCGCATAAAATATATTCAACATTATTAGTCATTAGGGAAATGCAAATTAAAATCGTAAGGAGATATCACTGTACACTTATCAGCATGACTAAAATAAAAACTAGTGACAGTATCAAATGTTGGTAAGGAAGCAGAGAAATAGGATCGATGATATGTTGCTGGAGGGAAGGTGAAATAGTATAGGCACTCTAGAATAAGGCAGTTTCTCAAAAACCTGACCATGCAACCACCCTATGGCCCAGGAATTACACTCCTGGCCATGTATCTCAGAGAAATGAAAACACGTTCACACAGAAACCTGTACTGGAATATTGATACAGCGTTATTTGTAGTAATCAAAATCTGGAAACATCCCAGATATTCTTCAACAAAAGAATAACTAAACAAACTGTGGTCCATCCATGCCATGGAATACTACCCAGTAATAAAAGGAACAAACTATTGATCCATGTAACCATGATACCATGCAAGACCTGGAAGAATCTCCAGAGAATTATTATGAGTAGAAAAAAAGATCACAAAGGGTTTCATATTGTGTGATTCCATTCGTAGAACGTTCTTAAAATGATGAAATTTTAGAAATGGAGACCATATCAATGGTTGTTGAAAGGTTAAGCGGGGCTTGGGAGCTACTTGAGAGGTCCTTGTAGTGGTGGAAATGCTCTGTATCCTAAGTTTATCGATGTTAGTATGGAGCCATGATATTGTACCCTAGTGGACAAGATATTACCATTAGGAAAACAGGGTAAAGTAAACAGGATTTTTCTGTATTATTTCTTTTTGAGACAGTGTCTCTCTCTGTCACCCAGGCTGGAGTGCAGTGGTGTGTTCTCGGCTCATTGTAACTTCCACCTCCCGGGTTCAAGCATTCTTGTGTCTCAGCCTCCTGAGTAGCTGGGACTGCAGGTGCACGCCACCACACCCAGTTAATTTTTGTATTTTTAATAGAGATGGGGTTTTGCCGTGTTGGCCAAGCCGGTCTCAAACTCCTGGCCTCAAGTGATCTGCCCACCTCAACCTTCCAAAGTTCTGGGGCTACAGGCATGAACCACTGCACCCAGCACCCTATATTACTTCTTATGACTGCATGTGAATCTACAATATAATCTTAAAGTAAAAATTTTAATTTAAAAAAGCCATGTAAAATGTCATGTTGAGGGTTATTTGTTAATTTAATGATTAGAATGCATAAATCATCTCAGTTTGTATAACATGCTCTATCTTCAAACTCTTCAACCCTCATTCTTTTACTGACAACACTATGGTAGGTAGGTGGGTAGATGCTTTTATACTGTGCACTTACCATTTTTCAAGAGAAAACACAGTGCCAAAAGTCCGGGTAGACCTGCCATGCATTGGTGGTTAACCCATATTTCAAGGGAAAGCCCCAATTTCCCCAGTCACCACTGAGTAACATCTCATATTCTTTCTTATCTTCAGGAAAGCCACTAGTGAAAACGTCACGAATGACCATGATCAACATGGAGAAGCCTGCAGTCACAGTCGATATAGGAAGCACCATCAAAACAGTGCAGGGAGTGAATGTGACAATTAACTGCCAGGTTGCAGGTGAGAAATTCATTCATGTATTTAGTCACATGTTAATGGAGCCCTGTGCTAGGTTGGGGATGCAAAGACAAATTAGACACAAATTCTGCTCTCAGGGATGTAGGGCTAGTAGGAAAGCCAACACGTGAACCTCAGTCACTCCGAAAGCAGAAAGTGCTACAGAAATTTAGAGGAGAAAAGATTACTTCTGACTGGGACAGATAGTTAAAATTGGTCTTTTTCTGTGTATGTTTTTCCTTAATCTTAGCCTTCCATACAGATAGAATGTGACCATGCGAAGATGGGGGCAAGGAGTTCCAAGTGAACAAAGGAGAGTGATGGAATTCACAGAAGTAAAAAAATCCCCTAGGCTGTAGAGAGAACAGTGTGAGCTTTAGTCTGGGTGGAGCCCAGAGTGCAGAAATGCAGGCAGAAGTGATGTTAAGGAGCCATGCTTCCAGAAGAGAAAGCCCCCAGCAGTTCAGAGAATGGATTGAAGAAGGGAAATACTAGGACAGAAGGGCCAGGTAAAACCCATCCCTGTAGTTGAGGAGGGGTCATGGAGGCCTGAACTCAGGGCAGTGGGGATGGGAAGGTAAAGACTGGACAGACATGAAAAAGATGGCAAGAGGTACGGCCAACAGGAACCTGGAACTTGCTTGAATCAGAAGTGGGCAGGAGTCATTAGAGAAGATAGCCAATGGAGTTCTGGTACAGGCAATTGCCCTCAGGTGGGCCTGACACACTCAGAGACCAACAGGGTCCAGGAAGGCACAGGGAAGCGAGGAGTAGCAGACAATAGGGGGTGCTAATATGCTCTGTATAAAAATATGTACCTTCAATTAAAAGACAGAAAACACCAACATAGAGCAGAACGCCACCTAGCTACCGTTTTTCCCTTCTTGTGTACCAGTCATTTGTGATATGTACCCGCTAGGGGTTTCACTGCCACAAAGGCATGGAGAAATCAATGGTTCTTGTGCCTTTGGGCAGCTAGTCTTCTGATTGCTGTCCTCATCAGATATACCCCAGTGTCGCATGGCCACATCAGACCCAGATTCCTTGATCATGCCCTGTCTGCAGAGTAGACAGGCAGTGGCAACCCCTGCTTTGATGATTTCTTCATCTTAGATCTTCATCATCTGAAGATTTACCTCAATTTGTTATTTATAAGACCAGAAAATCCATTTGAGAGTAAGTAAGAGGAATATCTTAACCTAGGACTTACTGTTTCCAAATAATAGCCAAGTCCGACTTTCTCTGAAATATTCTGATAGCTTCAGGAAATCTGAAACGGACAGGCCTGATGGCTCACGTCTGTAATCCCAGCACTTTGGGAAGCTGAGGTGGGTGGATCACTTGAGCCCTGGAGTTCAAGACAAGCCTGGGCAACATGGCAAAACCTTGTCTCTACAATAAATACAAAAATTATCCAGGTGTGGTGATGCATGCCTGTAGTCTCAGCTACTAGGGATGCTGAGATGAGAGGATCGTTTGAACCCCGGAAGTCAAGCCTGCAGTGAGCCATGAGCATACCACAGCACTCCAGCCTGGATGACAGAATGAGACCCTATCTCAAAAAAAAAAAAAATAGGATATCTGAAATATAAATCTATCTTTGTAAATGTGCATTAGCTTCTCCTTTGTAAAGCTTCTCATGGCCTTCGTGATGCTTCCCTTCCAGCCTCATCAGTGAAATCTAGAACCAAGTCCCTTCAGCCCCTGTACTCCTAGATAAGGAGTAAAACAAAACTCCTAACAGGGATTGGCATGAATGAGCTACCCCTTGGTGCAGGGACTAATGGTGCCAGTAAGGCCATTTCAGCAGAACAGTTACCCCCCACACACACCTGATCACTGTGGACACATGCTTTGGTGATGAACACTGGTGATACGATAGACCACGTTGTGTATCTTCTTGAGAGGTGGAACTGGTAGGAGTAAAAGGAAAGGGGAGGGGCTGGCATGGGGGCTCACACCTGTAATCCCAGTACTTTGGGAGGGTGAGGCAGGTGGATTTCCTGAGACCGGGAGTTCCAGACCAGCCCAGTCAACGTGGCGAAACCTCATCTGTACTAAAAATACAAAAATGAGCTAGGTATGGTGGCAAGTGTCTGCCATCCCAGCTACTTGGGAGACTGAGGCACAAGAGTCACTTGAACCTAGGAAGTGGAGGTTGCAGTGAGCTGAGATCACGCCGCTGCAACCCAGCCTGAGCAACAGAGCAAGACTCTGTCTCAAACGAAAAACAGAACAGGAGAGGAAGGGACAGCAAAACAAGGAAATGGGCATTTAAAGGAGATTGAGAGCACCAGAATTCAGTGGAGGAAATATTTACGCTGGGGAGCCTAGGACATTAAAACGAGCTTTGGCCACTCTTCCGTGCTGCCCTCTCTCCCGGACTTCATCCAGAGGCTCACTTGATCACCTTATAGTGAGAGCCTAGATGGTTATACCTAGTTTTCCCTGGCTGTGACATTGCAGTCTTTATTTTTGTTTTTACCCATAAAACCACCTGTATTAATGCTGATTAACTAAAACAAATCTTCGTGTATTTGTCATTATTCCTTTTGTTAAACAAGACACTTACTCAGAGTAGGTGGGAAAGAGCCTGCTTTTACTGACGCAGTGAATTTGCTGGACAAGGAAAATCATCTGTGAGCTGAGTCTCCAGTTAAAACACTGACAGCTATAATGGTAAATGGCTTTCACTTTGCTGCTGTAAGTGGCTCTTACGGCTCTCTCCTTCCTCTCAGTCATCTCTAGCCCATTCCTAGTCCAGCAGTTTAGAGTTCTCCTGGTTGGTTAGGTAGAATTCTGTAAGCACCAATAGCACTGCCAGTAGCCGATACTGTAGCTTGAGAATTTGCAACCCAGCCTCTGGTAATAGAGGGGGACGTGGGACTCCATAAGGAGTCCAATCCTGCTTAAAGAAGTGTTTTATGTCAGATTCATTGGTGTTATTCGTTTGGCAGTTTTTTACGGAGTTTTTAATCCAGGTTAGATCAGATGTCTCCTAATCTAAGGAGCCACAGGTAAATAAGGTACAACTTTCAGGAAGCTCACAGTCTGGGAAGGAGAAAAGTTATGAAATACGTAATGGTAATATAATGCAATATGTAGATAAAGTTGTTGTTCTCTTATTATAAAATATTAGAGTATTAAAGAAGTTTTAGAAAAAACAGAAAAATTTAAGAGGCCAAAAAGGAAAGAAAACAGCTTGTTCAAAGTCCTTCTCTGCAAACTCAGTCATAGCTGACATTTTAGTATATTTCCTTAATCATCACCTTTTATCCTGCTTTATTTTCTCTCAGTAATAAACATTTGTCAGTGTCATAAGCATAATTTTAATGGCTATATAATAGCCTATTTTAAGAATATTATGTAATTCACCTAGACTGACTTACATGTTTGAGTTGTTAGCAATTTTTTATTAAACAGCTTCTTGCACACATGAACTTTCAGCTTGTAGAATACAGCCTCACACATTCTTCCCAACCCTGAAGTCTCAAAAGCACCAGGCAATGAGTATGATGGGCTTTTTCTGGAAAACTGACCTGATTCACTGTACCACTCCCATACTGATTTTCCATTTGTTCTCTGAAGAGGTCAGAAAACTGAGTCAGTGATAAAGGATCAGGGAAGGAAGCAGTGTTTCAGTAAATGGAAACAGTTATGTGCAAAGGGCCTGAGGTAGAAAAAGCATGTTGCATTTAAAGAAGTAAAAACTGGCTGGTGGTTTGGCTATACTGAGAGCAGAGAAGAAAGTAGCATATGAGGCTAAGAAGGTAGGGGGAGGCAGGGCCTAGATCTTACCTGTACTCATTGATTATGGTACAGTTAAGATTTTTCTCCTGAAAGCAAAGGAAGTGTTTGAAGGACTTACTTAGGAGATAAAATTAGCAGGACTAGGGATGCAGAAATAAACCGTTCAGGAGTCAGTGATGGGTGGTGTATTATGATAGGTTAGACACTGGTGTCAAGCAGACCTCCAAATGTATATGGCTCAAATAAAATAGAAGTCTTATTTTGCTTACCTAGGAGCCCAAAAAGTACACCTGGTCATCTGGAGAGGATCTGTCATTCAAGGTCACATAATGCTGGTGGCTCTGTCATCTTGAACACATGCCTTCCAGTGTCTCCCTAGGGGTTACCTCTAGCCCATCAACCAGGAGAGGGGAAAACAGAATATGGGGGATGGTTGGGAAGGCTTTTACAAGCCACACCTGGAAGGAGCACACATTAAGACTTTTCTCATTTTTTAGTCACAAGGCCACACACAACTACAAAGGATACGGGGGAAGGTGGCCTCACTGGGTACTCAGGAAAAAGGGAAACCAGTTTTGTCAACAACGGTCATTGTCTGCCAGTCAGTATGGAGAAACATGGAAGGCTGAAAACCTTGTTTCCAAACTGCCGTGGTTCCTTAGGATAATTTACAAGGCTGACAGTTGAGTTACTGTATGCTTTCTCTTTCCTTTCCCCAAGCCACCCTACCTCCACACCTCCTAGGAAGCTTCCAGAACTTATAATGTAAAGGTGCGCATTGAGTGGACACCCCACCTTGAGATGTTGACACGCTGCCACGGTGCAGGCACCCTTCCAAATATCATGAGGGATCCAGTTAACAAGAATACCCTGTCTGGGATTTTTTTTTTAAAGAATATTATTGCATCACCCTACCTGGCAGCTCCGTGGACATCAAAGGCACTGGACCTTATAATCATATCAAGTTACCGCCAATTATGACTAAGCTCATTTATCGATCCTTTGAAGCAGCAGGGAGAGCACTGGGCTGTTGAAAAGATATGTCTCGGGGAAACACAAACATGAGTTCTTTTCCTTTCCTGTTTTAAGCTTCAAATAACGCCAGGGAGTTTAGCATGAGGAGCCTATCCAAAGAGCTGGTCAACAGCAACCTAGTTCTTGGATTTTGTTCTGTGGTAGAGCATATTTTCTGTCATTTTCAGGTGTTTCTTTCTGTGGCATTTGCTGTCACGCCACAGCAGTCTAGAAAAGATCATCTCCCACAACCTGACCACGCTTCTCAACAAGAGAGAGCTAACAAAGTCCGAACACATGGATTCTGGAACCTGTCTCCTGATGACACCTTGGTGTTATAACCACAGCAGAAACATTAATTCTGAAAGCAGAAAGGAATTAAGGGTTTGACAGTTCAGAAATAGTAAAGCAGCTGTTCAGAGTTTCTCTCTAGAGTCAAGCTAGTGTATAATGGCAGGGAGTGTATACTTGTTAAGATGAGGACTGTTGGCATTAAAGGTATTTCAGTTTGAATCCCCACCCTGGCACTGGTGAGTTACTGATTGGCTGTAGGGTAGAGAACTGGGGGGAACAGGAACTCTGTCCCCATGTCATTGTTCAGGCATCCAAACGAATGTGACCTTAAGCAAATTTCTTAATCTCTATGAGACCCTTTTTCTCATTTATCAAATGGAGTTAATAAATAGTACCTGCTTCACAGGATCATTGTGAAAAATAAGTGATTGTGTTTATGAAATGTTTGGCATAGAGTAAATGTTCAGTCAACATTATTTCTCTCTTTAATGCACTCAGGACATTTTGGCAGGCTTGGTACACTCTGATGTTGAGGTATTCTGAATGTCAGTATTAGGCATATGTATCTGGTACATTTTCTTTTTTTTTTTATTGCATTTTAGGTTTGGGGGTACATGTGATGAACATGCAAGATTGTTGCATAGGTACACACATGGCAGTGTGCTTTGCTGCCTTCCGTCCCCTCACCTGTATCTGTCATTTCTCCCCATGCTATCTCTTCCCACCTCCCCACCCCCCCGCCCCTCCCCCATTTCCCCCCAACGGACCCCAGTGTGTAGTGCTCCCCTCCCTGTGTCCATGTGTTCTCATTGTTCAACACCCGCCTATGAGCGAGAATATACGGTGTTTGATTTTCTGCTCTTGTGTCAGTTTGCTGAGAATGATGGTTTCCAGGTTCATCCATGTCCCTACAAAGGACGTGAACTCATCGTTTTTGATGGCTGCATAATATTCCATGGTGTATATGTACCACATTTTCCCTATCCAGTCTATCATCGTTGGGCATTTGGGTTGGTTCCAGGTCTTTGCTATTGTAAACAGTGCTGCAATGAACATTCGTGTGCACGTGTCCTTGTAGTAGAATGATTTATAATCCTTTGGATATATACCCAGTAATGGGATTGCTGGGTCAAATGGGATTTCTATTTTTAGGTCCTTGAGGAATTGCCACACTGTCTTCCACAATGCTTGAATTAATTTACATTCCCACCAACAGTGTAAAAGTGTTCCTATTTCTCCACATCCTCTCCAGCATCTGTTGTTTCCCGATTTTTTAATGATCGCCATTCTAACTGGTGTGAGATGGTACCTCAATGTGGTTTTGATTTGCATTTCTCTGATGACCAGTGATGATGAGCATTTTTTCATATGTTTGTTGGCCTCCTGTATGTCTTCTTTTGTAAAGTATCTGTTCATATCCTTCGCCCATTTTTGAATGGGCTTGTTTGTTTTTTTCTTGTAGATCTGCTTTAGTTCTTTGTAAATTCTGGATATCAGCCCCTTGTCAGATGGGTAGACTACAAAAATTTTTTCCCATTCTGTTGGTTGCCGATTCACTCTACTGACTGTTTCTTTTGCCGTGCAGAAGCTGTGGAGTTTGATTAGGTCCCATTTGTCTATTTTGGCTTTTGTTGCCATTGCTTTTGGCGTTTTGGTCGTGAAGTCCTTGCCTACACCTATGTCCTGAATGGTTTTGCCTAGATTTTCTTGTAAGGTTTTTATGGTATTAGGTCTGATGTTTAAGTCTTTAATCCATCTGGAGTTAATTTTGGTGTAAGGTGTCAGGAAGGGGTCCTGTTTCTGCTTTCTGCACATGGCTAGCCAGTTTTCCCAACACCATTTATTAAACAGGGAGTCCTTTCCCCATTGCTTGTTTTTGTCAGGTTTGTCGAAGATCAGATGGTTGTGGGTATGTTGTATTTCCTCTGAGGCCTCTGTTCTGTTCCATTGGTCTATATGTCTGTTTTGGTAACAGTACCATGCTGTTTTGATTACTGTAGCCTTGTAGTATAGTTTGAAGTCCGGTAGTGTGATGCCTCCCGCTTTGTTCTTTTTGCTTAGAATTGACTTGGCTATGTGGGCTCTCTTTTGGTTCCATATGAAGTTTAAGGTGGTTTTTTCCAGTTCTGTGAAGAAGGTCATTGGTAGCTTGATGGGAATAGCATTGAATCTGTAAATTACTTTGGGCAGTATGGCCATTTTCACGATGTTGATTCTTCCTAACCATGAACATGGAATGTTTCTCCATCTGTTTGTATCCTCTCTTATTTCGTTGAGCAATGGCTTGTAGTTCTCCTTGAAGAGGTCCTTTACGTTCCTTGTTAGTTGTATTCCTAGGTACTTTATTCTCTTTGTAGCAATTGTGAATGGCAGTTCGTTCTTGATTTGGCTCTCTTGAAGTCTATTACTGGTGTATAGGAATGCTTGTGATTTTTGCACGTTGATTTTGTATCCTGAGACTTTGCTGAAGTTGTTTATCAGTTTCAGGAGATTTTGGGCTGAGATGATGGGGTCTTCCAGATATACAATCATGTCATCTGCAAATAGAGACAATTTGATTTCCTCCTTTCCAATTTGGATACCCTTTATTTCTTTTTCTTGCCTGATTGCTCTGGCTAGAACTTCCAGTACTATATTGAATAGGAGTGGTGAGAGAGGGCATCCTTGTCTAGTGCCAGATTTCAAAGGGAATGCTTCCAGTTTTTGCCCATTCAGTATGATATTGGCTGTGGGTTTGTCATAAATAGCTTTTATTGTTTTGAGATACGTTCCGTCAATACCTAGTTTATTGAGGGTTTTTAGCATAAAGGGTTGTTGAATTTTGTCAAAAGCCTTCTCTGCATCAATCGAGATAATCATGTGGTTTTTGTCTTTGGTTCTGTTTATGTGGTGAATTACGTTTATGGACTTGCGTATGTTGAACCAGCCTTGCATCCCCGGGATGAATCCTACTTGATCATGGTGGATGAGCTTTTTGATATGCTGTTGCAATTGGTTTGCCAGTATTTTATTGAAGATTTTTGCATCTATGTTCATCATGGATATTGGCCTGAAATTTTCTTTTCTTGTTGAGTCTCTGCGGGGTTTTGGTATCAGGATGATGTTTGTCTCGTAAAATGATTTGGGAAGGATTCCCTCTTTTTGGATTGTCCGGAATAGTTTCAGAAGGAATGGTATCAGCTCCTCCTTGTATGTCTGGTAGAATTCAGCTGTGAACCCATCTGGACCTGGGCTTTTTTTGGGTGGTAGGCTCTTTATTGCTGCCTCGACTTCAGACCATGTTATTGGTCTATTCAGGGTTTTGGCTTCTTCCAGGTTTAGGCTTGGGAGGTTGCAGGTGTCCAGGAATTTATCCATTTCTTCCAGGTTTACTAGTTTATGTGCATAGAGTTGTTTGTAATAATCTCTGATGATGGTTTCGATTTCTGTGGAATCTGTGGTGATATCCCCTTTATCGTTTTTTATTGCATCAATTTGGTTATTCTCTCTTTTCTTTTTTATTAATCTGGCTAGTGGTCTGTCTATTTTGTTAATCTTTTCAAAAAACCAGCTCCTGGATTTATTGATTTTTTGAAGAGTTTTTTGTGTCTCTATTTCCTTCAGTTCTGCTCTGATCTTAGTTATTTCCTGTCTTCTGCTAGGTTTTGAGTTTTTTTGATCTTGCTCCTCTAGCTCTTTCAATTTTGATGATAGGGTGTCAATTTTAGATCTCTCCTTTCTTCTCATGTGGGCACTCATTGCTATATATTTTCCTCTAGAGACTGCTTTAAATGTGTCCCAGAGATTCTGGTATGTTGTGTCTTCATTCTCATTGGTTTCGAAGAACATCTTTATTTCTGCCTTCATTTCATTGTTTATCCAGTCAACATTCAAGAGCAAGTTGTTCAGTTTCCATGAAGCTGTGCGGTTCTGAGTTAGTTTCTGCATTCTGAGTTCTAACTCAATTGCACTGTGGTCTGAGAGACTGTTTGTTATGATTTCTGTTCTTTTGCATTTGCTGAGGAGTGATTTATTGCCAATTATGTGGTCAATTTTAGAGTAGGTGTGATGTGGTGCTGAGAAGAATGTATATTCTGTGGATTTGGGGTGGAGAGTTCTATAAATGTCTATTAGGTTTGCTTGTTCCAGGTCTGTATTCAGGTCCTGGATATCCTTGTTGATTTTCTGTCTGGTTGATCTGTCTAATATTGACAATGGGGTGTTAAAGTCTCCCATTAAAGTCTCCCACTATTATTGTGTGGGAGTCTAAGTCTCTTTGTAAGTCATTAAGAACTTGCCTTATGTATCTGGGTGCTCCTGTATTGGGTGCGTATATATTTAGGATCGTTAGCTCTTCTTGTTGCAGTGATCCTTTTACCATTATGTAATGTCCTTCTTTGTCTCTTTTGATTTTGTTGCTTTAAAGTCTATTTTATCAGAGATGAGAATTGCAACTCCTGCCTTTTTTTGCTCTCCATTTGCTTGGTAGATCTTCCTCCATCCCTTTATTTTGAGCCTTTGTGTATCCTTGCATGTAAGATGGGTTTCCTGGATACAGCACACTGATGGGTTTTGGCTTTTTATCCAATTTGTCAGTCTGTGTCTTTTGATTGGGGCATTTAGTCCATTGACATTTAGGGATAGTATTGTTATGTGTGAATTTGATGCTGTCATTTTGATGCTACCTGGCTGTTTTGTTGGTTAGTTGATGCAGATTCTTGATTGTGTTGATGCTCTTTTACCATTTGGTGTGTTTTTGGAGTGGCTGGTACTGGTTGTTCCTTTATATGTGTAGAGCCTCTTTCAGGAGTTCTTGTAGAGCAGGTTTGGTGGTGATGAAATCTCTGAGTGCTTGCTTGTTCACAAAGGATTTTATTTGTCCTTCACTTATGAAGCTGAGTTTGGCTGGATAGGAGATTCTGGGTTGAAAGTTCTTTTCTTTAAGGATGTTGAATATTGGCCCCCAATCTCTTCTGGCTTGTAGGGTTTCTGCTGAGAGATCTGCTGTGAGTCTAATGGGCTTCCCTTTGTGGGTAACCCGACCTTTCTCTCTGGCTGCCCTTAGCATTTTCTCTTTCATTTCAACCCTGGTGAATCTGACGATTATGTGCCTTGGGGTTGCTCTTCTTGAGGAATATCTTTGTGGTGTTCTCTGTATTTCCTGGATTTGAATATTGGTCTGCCTTGCTAGGTTGGGGAAGTTTTCCTGGATAATATCCTGAAGAGTATTTTCCAGCTTGGATTCATTCTCTTCATCACATTCAGGTACACCTATCAGACGTAGATTAGGTCTTTTCACATAGTCCCACATTTCTTGAAGATTTTGTTCATTCCTTTTTGCGCTTTTTTCTCTGTTCTTGCCTTCTCTTTTTATTTCATTGAGTTGGTCTTCGACCTCTGATATCCTTTCTTCTGCTTGGTCAATTCGGCTGTTGAAGCTTGTGCATGCTTCACGAAGTTCTCGTGTTGCGTTTTTCAGCTCCATCAATTCACTTATACTCCTCTCTATGCTGTCCATTCTCGTCAGCAGTTCGTCCAATCTTTTTTCAAGGTTCCTATTTTCTTTGCGTTGGGTTAGAACATGTTCTTTTAGCTCACTGTAGTTTCTTACTACCCACCTTCTGAAGTCTGATTCTGTCATTTCATCACCCTCTTTCTCCATCCGGTCTGGTTCCCTTGCTGGTGAGGAGTTGTGATCCCTTTTAGGAGGAGAGGTGTTCTGGTTTCGGGAGTTTTCATCCTTTTTGCGCTGGTTTCTTCCCATTTTTGTGGGTTTATCCACCTGTTGTCTGTCTCTGTCCCAGGGAGTTGGAGCTTTATGAGTTTCCCTTGCACTACTGCCTTTTTTGATTTTTCTTTCAGGTCGGACCCGCCCAGCTAGCAGCATGCCTAGCCTCTGCCTGCCCGCAGGGGCTTTGCTGAGCTGCTGTGGGCTCCGCCCAGCTGCCCTGAGCTCTTCCCTGTAGTCCTTTTTATATGGGCGTAGTTAGAACTGTCTGGGCAATGGTGGCCCCGCCTCTGTTATGGTGGACTCTCTCTGTTGTGGCAGGTTGCCTTGGCAACGGCGGGTTGCCTCGGCAACGGCAGCCTGCCTCTGTAGCGGTGGAGAGTCTCAGTAATGGCGGAAGCCCCTCCCCCACGGAGCCGGACCGTCCCGGTTCAGCTGTGCTTGGTTTGAAGGGCTCAACCCAGAGGGTTTCCAATTACTGTTTTTGTTTTCATTGTTGTTGGGGGTGGAAGGCTGGGACCAACCGAGCCTGATCACCTGGCTCCCTGACTCAGAGTCTTTTCTTTTAAGTTGAACGACCCCGCGTTCTGGTCGCTTCTTGAAAAGGCGCCAGGATCTCCCATGCTGCGACTCACGGAGTCGGCTCGAACTGCGGCGCCGGCTCCTGGCGGATTTTTTGCCTAGGAATCTCCTGGCCTGACGCGCTATTTCAGATGAATGGGCAACTCTGCCGTCTCAGGGCTCTGCTCGCCAGCTAAGAGGGCTCCCAGACCAGTGGCTTTTGTACGGAGAACCACAGCCACAGGGAGTGGTCACAGCAGCTGCGCGGGCGGAATCAGCCCCACGGGGGCCAAAACAGCCGCACCAGCTGGGACTGCGACGCTGGCGACCCCTCTGCCTGGGTATCTCCTGGTCTGTGGGCAATAAGAGTTCGTCTGGAAATGCGGCGTCCACTCACCCTCTGCACTTTCACTGGGAGCTGAAGTCCTGAGCTGTTCTTAGGCGGCCATCTTCCCCGTAAAGCCTCTGGTACATTTTTAAGGGACTCTGTAGAACATTCAAGGGCTGGTGACATTTTCTAAAGCATCATTGTCATTTCTTGAGAGAAAAAGAAAAAAAAACCTCTTACACCTCAATTGTTTTTTTCTCTTTCTTCATTCTACATGTGTAATGTTAGAGCCAGTTGTGGAAGGACTGGCTGTCCCTCCGAGGTGTCTTCGTAATATCATTCTCTGCCTAAGGCCCACAGTTCCAGGCAGGAAGTCCTCAAAATGTGGCACCAGCAGCAACACCTACTTCGGCAAACTCATAATGTAGATCTGTGCTTGAATGAGGGCTGTGCTTGAATGACACGTTTGCTAATAGATTAAAGAATGATTCCAACTTAATTTCTCTTCCCTTGGGACTGCTGTCACATCCACGGTTCCAGGTTTACAGAGACTGGAGTTTTCTTCCTCCACCCTGCTATTCTGAACATTTCCATTTCTCCCATGAAACCCCCTGCTGACGCAGAATGCAGCCCTTTTATTTTATACCCAGTCCTGTCCTCTCAAAACAAGCACCGTTTTAGAGTGGCGTGAAACAGTCATAACGGGAATGGAAGAAGCTTGCAAGGAATTCTTGGGGGAATGAGAAAGAGCTCCCAGGTCTCTCTTCATCCCAGGGTTCTCTCCCTTCTCCCTCTGTTCCTCCCTCCCTCTAATGCTCTGTCACTCTCATTGTCATTTTCTCTCCCCCTGATTCTCTGTGTTTGTGACCCATAGCCCTCCTCTAAGGAAGATGCAGGCAGTAAGTGCTGTGTGTGAGCAATGAGAGTGAAAGAGGATGAATACTGGTAGAAAATGGTTGGCAGGGCCAGCACGGTGGCTCACACCTGTAATGTCAACAACCCTTTGGGAGGCTGAGGCAGGTGGATCATCTGCTGTCAGGAGTTCGAGACCAGCTTGACCAACCATGGTGACACCTCATCTCCACTAAAAATACAAAAATTAGCCGGGCATGGTGGCGCATGCCTGTAATTCCATCTAACTCAGAAGGCTGAGGCAGGAGGATCACTGGAACCCAGGAGGCGGAGGCTGCACTAAACTCAGATCATGCCACTGTACTCCAGCCTGGGTGACAGACAGGAGACTCCATCTCAAAAAAAGAGGGGGTTTGTGGGACCTCATTTTTCCTTGTGCTTTCAGGAGAAAAATAACTGGAAGTGCTTTTCTTCAGCTTACTTCTGAGCCTTTCTCCTGAATGCTGTGGATTTTTTTTAATGCAAAAATACGAAGCTCAGGGTCCAAATTCCAAGCTGGCATGGACAGGCATCCTGATGCTCTTGCTCTCCCTAGTGGTGCTGCGATGAAAAATCAGCTGTTCTGCCCTTCACCTGTGTCTTTTCTCCAGGCATCTTTAGTGATAACGCCAACCTGGCCCCTCCCATGCACTTGAGCATCAAGTGTCCTACTATTAGAGCCAGATTAGCGTGTGCCTCTCTCTGATGTGACAAAGCCATGGTATCCCCCCAAGTCTCCACCTGCTTTTGGTAGCCCTGCCTCTTTCTCCTGCCACTTTCTTTTTTTTTGAGACGGAGTTTCCCTCTTGTTGCCCAGGCTGGAGTGCAATGGCACGATCTCAGCTCACTGCAACCTCCGCCTCCTGGGTTCAGGCAATTCTCCTGCCTCAGCCTCCTGAGTAGCTGGGATTACAGGCACGCGCCACCATGCCCAGCTAACTTTTTGTATTTTTAGTAGAGACGGGGTTTCACTTTGTTGACCAGGATGGTCTCGATCTCTTGACCTCGTGATCCACCCGCCCCGGCCTCCCAAAGTGCTGGGATTACAGGCGTGAGCCACCGCGCCCGGCTATCCTGCCACTTCCGAGGACAAGTAACAGATAAGTAGGCAGCTCCTTGAAGACTCTACATCCTCAACAGTAGGCTAGCCATTAAGGGCAAACTGCCCTTGCCCCAAAGGCAAAAGCCAGCCCCATTTTAGGGAAAACACTAGACCACTATACTAAAGGTCTGGCTCCTTGGCCATTCTTGGCTTTGATCCCATTTCCCAGGACTTGACGCTTTTTTTTAAGACAGATTTTTGCTGTGTCACGCAGGCTGGAGTACAGTGGTGTAATCTCAGCTCACTGTAACCTCCACCTCCAGGGTTCAAGTGATTCCCCTGCCTCAGCCTCCTGAGTAGCTGGGATTACAGGCGAGTACCACCACGCCCGGCTAATTTTTGTGTTTTTAGTAAAGATGGGGTTTCACCATGTTGGTCAGGCTGGCCTCAAGTTCCTGACCTCATGATCCACACACCTCAGCCTCCCAAAGTGCTGGCATTACAGGCATGAGCCACTGCATCCAGCCAGTACTTGACACTTTAAGTATGCTCTGGATACATGCCAGTGAGTTCTACAGGTAAACTGTGGGCTGTGCAGCAGGCTGAGATGAGTAGGGGAGGGAGCTTTCTGCTCCCTAGAGACCTGTGAAGCAGTGCCGTAGACTTTCAATCTCTCAACACACTCAGAGCCCAGCCTCCTATAGAATCCTCCTAAAACAGCATCTAGGAAGGCTTGCCCTAAATTCTCAGGGCCTGTTTACCAGCATGTTAACCGCAAGGAAACATCCTGAGGAATTCGCACTGTCCCTAGAACATAGAGCCTGGTTTCCAAAGAGAGAACCCATCCCAAGTCAGCAGACGATCTCCCCAGCTCTCTCACAGAAAATCAACTTGGATTGTGGAAAGAGTTGAGCACTTTCTGTTTGTCCTTTGCCTGTGGTTCTACTGATATTACCATTTCATGTTTTCTTGTTTTGAAAAGATATGTAGGCTTCCAAAAATACAAGCATGTTTTCTACATAGAGTGTCAACTCCAGTAAGAATCTAGCAGCTTCCATTTGTCTAGTTCATACATATATTTTAACATAGTACAGCTTTTCGCTTTTTATTAAACTATATCTTTACAGAAAAGTACACATAGCATAAAGGTACCAAGTGAACACTCCCCACCAGACCAGCCCCAGGTCAAGACACACAGCATCACCAGTGGCCAAGCCCCTTGTCCCCTTTCTCGGTCACAACCCTGCCCGATTTATTCCACTGACTACTAACAGCATAGATTAATGTTACCAGGTTTCGTTTCTTTACTTACGGAAGTGAAAAAATATAGTATGTACTTTTGTGTCTGGCATCACTTACTCAACATGAAGTTTGTTTCATGTAGTTTCATTTTCACCAGTGCATACTTTTGGTTCTCGTGTTTTTCAAATATGTTTTCTCCAAAGAATTTGGGTACTCTCCTTCCACCTTGGCAAGTCCCCCGTGCCAGCTGCCTGTTTCCTCCTCTTCGTACTGGTCTTCTCCTTCCTGCCTCATCTCTGCAAGTTTTAAAAGGCAAAAGATCTGGAGACAACTGAGAGGTCCAGGGTATTATTTAGTTTAGCCAAAGCAAGGTAGAAGACGGCCCTGTAGAGCAGCCCCAGGGAAGGGGGATTCAAGAAGCTATAAATGCCTCTGGGCTCACCTGAACATGTTTGACTGATGAGTTTATATTTGTTCTTCCTAGGAGTGCCTGAAGCTGAAGTCACTTGGTTCAGGAATAAAAGCAAACTGGGCTTCCCCCACCATCTGCACGAAGGCTCCTTGCTGCTCACAAACGTGTCAGCCTCAGATCAGGGCGTGTACTCCTGCAGGGCGGCCAATCTTCACGGAGAGCTGACTGAGAGCACCCAGCTGCTGATCCTAGGTAAACACCTCAAAGCTGGCTGCCTCTGGTGCACCCTGTTGGGGGTGACTCTCTAACCCATCCTCTACCTCCTTTGTTCCCTTATGTCCTTAATCCAATTAAGAACATAAAAGGTAAAATCGGTATCCCTTCACTTCTTCCCAATTTATGGCCTTTCAATAGAACAAGGCCAGTCAAACAAGAACTTGAACCCTGGCGCTACCATTTACTAACTGTGTGGCGTTGGGCCAGTTACTGTGCTCTGCTAAGCCTTAGATACTGGCCTCTGTGCAGGGACTCCAGAAACAAGGATTATAAAATTGCGAGATCAGGGATCTCAGAGATAACACAATTAAAACAATTATCCTTAACTCTTCCTGCATTAAGGACTTCTTTGACAATCAGATAGAAACTATGGATTTCTCTTTCTAGAAAAATGCATACATGTACAATTTTCCCTATAATTCCAGGAAGCCTATGGTCTGGTCCACCTAAAGTCTCCACATGCACCCCTAAACATAAGAATTGCTGATTAAAGAGGCTGGCATGGCTCCTGGTATAAAATGGGTGCTTAAAAATAACAATTGCTGGGACACCATCCACCACCCGATTATTGCCCAGTTCTGGACTCAGCCAAGTTGCAAGCCATAATCCTTTTTGTCCCCTGGGCTAGGGATACCCTTCTGCACTCTAATAATTATGCTCTTTCCCACCTAGAGAAAGCTATCATTCTAAGAAAAAAAAAGGAAAGATGTAAGAAATAATAATTACATGTCACACATACATACATACACGTACATTACAGACCTCCTCAGGGAAAAATGTTTAAAGTTTACACTTCTGTTTTCACACCCAGAGTTGAAGATAGACCTTCACATAGGTTCTCTAGACCCTGCCCACTCAGATTTCAGAGAGGCCCAAAAGGGTTTTCACCTCACTGGTGGCTGCATAAACCTCCAGACATCTTAGGAAGCCACAGAAAATTGGCTCAGAGAAAGATGTCATTTGTTTTGCCTTGGGTTTCATCCAGCTGAGTTGCTAGTCTAGAGCCCAGAGCCCAGGGAATATTGCCCTACACTGAATTATGATGCTTAGCAATGAGCGTGTTCCTCCCTAGTAACCCTTCCCTGTTGCCTCTGCTGACAGAGATGAAAGTCTAAGATATGCGGCTGCTACTGTGGCTTTGCCAATGAAGTGTGTATGTTCTGTAGGCAGATTCTTACTGCATTCCAACTCTAATACACTGTAACAGAGGACATGGGGTTCGAAGAGCAAAAAGTCTTCCCCATTTTCATGAAACTTAACGGGGAAAAAATCATTGTTAAGACTCTTAACTTGAAGGTTTTTCTTGATCACAGTTTTTGGTTTTATTAATGAAAGTTTGTTAGCTTTTAATAGGTACTTTATGAACATCAAAGTGTTTCTCTTAATTAGCAAAAATATAGCTTAATTTTTAAAGGGGGCGTTTTGTGGATAAAGCTGAGATTTCACTCCAAGTTCTATGACTTAATCTGCACAACAAGGACTTGAAGTGTGATAAGACTTTTATCCATGTGTTCATATAGTCCATTGGATAGATATTCATCAAGTGTTGCCATTTAATGTTGCTGACATTAAGTTCCGTGTCAGCTGGACACTGGTAAAGTTTTAGGAGAAATCTAAGTGCTGGCCTCTACACCTGGAGAACTGACAGTTTTCCTGGGAAGAGCAAATGGACATGCACTCGAGGAAAAATACTGTCGAAGCCATAAGGATGTGAGAAGGGACCAATATTTGGTCCAAAAAGAGCTGATTGTTTTGAAGATGGAAAGTAGCCTCCCTTTTTTGCTCTTAGTAAATAAGCAAAGGTTTCTTGAGTTTCAAGAGGAAATATTGAGGAGGAGAGAAAGACACTTTGAGTAAACTGCCACCGTCAATTCCTAAAATCATGGTATTCCAGAGTAGAAAGAGATCTTGGAAAGGAACCTCATTTTATAGATGAGAAAACTAAGACTGAGGATTTAAATGACCTAATTAGTGAATGACAGAGCCATGGCTCACATTGAGGGTTCCTGAACCCAGGAATGATGTTTTCCTCTATGCCATATGAAAAGGAGTTTTTTAAGTATATTTCATGTATATATATACACACATATGTAATCTCAAGTTCATCATTTTCTCTATACAATAGTCTTTGTCCGCCAAAGTCAGAAAGACTGAAGGTATGTTTCTCAAGTAGAATCAGGCACCATCATGATTAATTCACCATCCCTAACAAGGGCCTAGCAAGGTGCCAGGCATGTAGTAGGGCCCTTGCAGAATGTTGCTGAAATGACCATCCCTTTCAAGAGCAATACTCCTGCCACGGCTTCCACTGCATCAAGTGTTTTAGAGAAAAAGGTGGGAGCTGGCCTTGGGAGTGTAAGCCGCAGGTCCTCAGGAGGTGCAGAAAGAGAGGCGAAGGGATCAGCATCTGCCGCTTCTCCAAGAGAAGTCCAGCAGGTGTTTACCTCTTTATTTGTCTGGCACAAGTGATAACCAAGCCACTACATATTTCGCGTTTTAGTCACTTTTTGCGTTGGCTAACTGGGACCTCCAGTGACTTCAGCGCTGATTCCTTGTAAGATTCTGAGTAACGAAGCATCGCATAGCAACAGTCTTCTCCTGCCCTGCTTTATCTAGGTCCTACTTCGGCGTAAAAATCCAGACCACAAAGCAAATTAACTTATCAGCTTCACAAGTGGACCTTTCGCTTCATAGAAAAAGGGTCCTTTTACCTAAGAAATTCCTGTGGCGTATCTCGGTACGGACAATAACAAAGTGCCTCACTCTAAAGACTGTTATTAGGACTAAATGAAAAATGGATTGAAATCGATTTAGCACAGAACTTGGTATATAGTAAATACTAAAATTGGCTTTTTTTAAAAGTGTTTTTATGGTGTAGTTTAACTTATCTTCAAATTTGGAGGTACCCAATGGTCTAAAGTGAGAAACCCCTGTAATCTGTATGCCTGCTTCCTCTTACCGACCTTATTATTTCAGGCGTCAAATACCTGTATTAAGTTTGAAATTTATACTCACCTTGATAGGGAGTCCTCTGTAGGAAAAGTGATGTTAAAAGGCAACAGTAGCAATGCCTGTCTTAAACATATGCACGCACATACCCACGTCTGCCTCTTGCATCCACACAGCCTTGTGTTTTAACCTGCCTGATCTGCCATCTGCCTTCTCACAGATCCCCCCCAAGTCCCCACACAGTTGGAAGACATCAGGGCCTTGCTCGCAGCCACTGGACCAAACCTTCCTTCAGTGCTGACGTCTCCTCTGGGAACACAGCTGGTCCTGGATCCTGGGAATTCTGCTCTCCTTGGTGAGTCCAACCCTTGGAAACATTGGGCAGAAATCCAGGACTGGACAGGATTTATGGATGGGTGACTGTTTGCAGGTGGGAGGGAGGCAGCAGTGTGGGGAGGGGAGGCGCGCTGGCCAACAGGAAATCACTAAATTGCCTACAGAATCCAGACTCACCAGTGGAAACTTGGCTGACTTTCCATATGAGGTGAATGCAGTTGTTAGTCTGGACTCTATGGCTTGTCTAGATTCCAATATGGCTCCTTTCTTAATCCTCTTGGGCTAATGCCATAGTCCAGATCCTTTCAGTCAGACCGACTCATGAAACTTTGAGAAAGATACAGCAGTAAAGAACAGCTCCTATTTCTCGTGTCCTCTTGGTAAGCATTCCCCAGTACTCCGCCATGACCCCCTCCCATCTAAACTAGAGCAATAATCAACTTTTGAGGAGAAAGTCAAATATCAGTACCCTCCAAAAGGAAGACTATACCATTTAGGCCAGGTGTCTGTAGATATAGCATAAAGCTAACCCAGGTGGACTCCTCAAGACAAGTACTGAATTAATTTCACCAAGTACAACCTCCCTGTTATCTAGTGTTGGAAACCTTCACCAAGTTACCTTCCACATGGGTAGTGCCCTCTGGTAGCCAGGAGTTGTACAAGGGCATTCAAGTCCAGGGATGCCACACCAGCATCACGAAGATGCCAGAAAAACCTTTACACATGACCTCTGGAGATGGACAAGGTGGAAGAGAAGAATTCTTCTGCCTTCAAAAGACCTGAGGGAAAAAATACAGGTCTATACATGTGCAGGGACAGGGAATATATGAGAAGTTTCTGTACCTTCCTCTTGTGCTGTGAACCTAAGATCTAAAACTCCTCTTTAAAATAAAACAAAACAAAAAGCCAAGGCCTACAAAGTGGGGAAAATCTTCACAGTAACTCTATGTGATCCCAAATGTTGACAATAATAGCTAGAATTATTCCTGTGGCTCAAGTTTAAAGTGTCTGTATTCCTTTACCCACCAGCTAGCAAGGAACAGGAGGCCAAGGAGTTCCCAGTCACATAGGTGATGACTTAACATGGACACAGGAGCCTAGTATCTTTCGGGTTAGAGCACAGAAAGATGACCTTCAGTTTTCATTATCATCTAAAACTCGTAAAGAATCTTCATAGCTTATCAGCATATGGAAAAAATCTGATTTCTCTGTTTTTGAACTTGGGTAAAAATAAGATACGAGGAAAGTAACAAGTAGCCCTATTCTGTTGCCCATGATTTATACAAGTTTGGCACTGAGTTTTTCTATGTCATGTTGATCAAAATTAATAGAAGTTTCAAATTGTATATTGCCTTTGGCTTACAAGTAGTAAATTTATTCCAAATGAGATATGCACTGTGCACTCCTTTGTTTTAGACTCATCACTAGAGAAATTCTTGTAACTGTTCATCATAGCCCGGTCATGAGCAGGGTGTGCAGCGGCTGTTTATTTTCAAGTTCAGTAACTCTTTTGGGTCACTCAGGTGCCATTTAGCATGCTGGAAAAGTTAACCTGCTCATATTTTTTCATGATAGCTTTACTTTCATTCTCCCTTATTCTGGAATAATATTTTGTTTCATTTTAGCCATGGGCAATAAGAATTTATTGTACTTTATGCTGCTGCATTCCATTGCTAGTTTATGGTGCTTTGTTACCTTAGACTGGTATTTAAATTTAGTGGTTAAGAGACACCTTAAAATCCCAGTCCACATCCAGACTGCTCCATTTGAATGAGACAGTGAGTCAGTATTCATAAAGTCCCTCAATGAACTGCCTGGACCAAATAGACTTGAGTGGTGAATGTCAGTGTCACGCCAGGGCTATGGAACTAGGAGACTCACATGGAATTGTGGAAATGAATGAAAGAATGATGTCAAGTATCAGGACTCTGAGAAGCAGGTTATTGGAGACAGTGCCTCACTCTGATGCTTTGGAGCTCAATACTGCAGGATGGGTGGGATCCAAATAGGCAGAAAAGAAGAGGAATGGGCATTGAAGGAAGATTCCATGAGCCCCAAGATGAAAAATGTGCAACATATGTATCAGATGTCTGTTCAGAAACAGCTGTAAAATGCCACTGCTTTAAGACTGATGACAGGCAGCTATACTGGGATAGAAACTAGGCCGTCAAAAGGAACAAGCCTCAGCCCATCCTCGTCCATTCAGATTTGGTTTAGACCCTCACCCCAACAATACTAATGCCCTCCCTCCATCCTGAACTTCCCCAGCACGTGCCTCATGCTAGTCTGTCAGTCCAGTTGCTCCCATTTGGACAGGCTCCCATCCCTGGCTCCTATAGGTAGCCCTTTCAGACCACAGTGTGTGCTCTCGGTATGAGAAATAAGCCAGAGAGGCTGGAGAGGAGGTTTTATGTAGGGTTGCTGAGACATTAACACCGTAAATGGCATCAAATTGTGGAGGCCTTGAATATACGACGAAGGAAGTAGATGTACTATGTGGGGAATGGGAACAAATCGTTAGAGGGTTTTTAAAGAAGAGATTGACATACTAAAAGTAATGTATGAGAAGCATTAATCTGACGTTCTGTAGGAATAATTGATAGTGGGAGAGATTTAATGAAGAAACCCTATTTTGAGGATAACAGATATTCTAGACCAAGGTGGAAATATGTGGCGAAGATACTGTTAATCACTCCTCACACAGCCAAGACATCCCTAATCAGTCATGACATTCTTTTTCACTCAGCCCAGGAACTGCCTTGGAAATAATTTTAATGTTCTTACCAAGCCTGGTGATAGCTGATGTATACAGGATGAAGGCTGTTCACCAGCCCCGTTGTAGCCAGTGAGTGATGAGATGCCAGTGTATGTGTTTACTCCGCCTGAGGTCAGCTGGCTGTAACAGTCAGAGAACTTCATGGTTCTGTGGCACAGAAACAGTAACTCATAAACCCTGATTTTTATGTTTCACAGCAGTAAGGGGAGAAGGGAGAGTTGGGGTTTTTTAAACCATGTATCAGAGCTCATTCTTCTTCATTAAGTCTTGAGTGTTGAGATCCCCACTAGGTGAGATTATTCCAGAAATAGCTATTTTAACTATCAGGCACGCTGGCATTCATTTCATCTCAAGCCACTGCTACAACCATCCAAAAGGAATGTTGCCTGAGCAACACAGGCACAGGCCCACCTGGGCCTCACTTTTCCATAACTGTAAAAATGAAACCTTGGGACTAGCAAGTGCTTGTTGCTCTCACACTCTTGACTATATGGCTTAGACATAGACATGCCCAGTAGAGGCTCGGCCATGCCAGGTGGACCCAACCTAGCTGGACCCATTGTCCTAGGCAAGACAGGGGCTAATTTTTTTAATCGTTGTTTGCAGCTATTCCTTTTGCCAGATAACTAAAACTATGCCAGCTGCTCTGGAGGGCAGGGCTGGTGCTCATGCCTTCACTTTTTGGTGGTCCAGACCCAAGCAGTGCTCTGCAGGGTTCCAGTTACAGAGCAGCAACATTTCAGGCCTCCCTGCAGCACCAAAACCTTTTTGTGCAGACTTCTGCTAAATATTATTTTTGGCCTCTAAGACCCAAGACTTCCTAATATTTTTTTTGGCCACTAAGACCAAGACCCAAGACTGTGAGAAATATCATTTCTAGGGCATTAGCACTGATATTTTTTGAAAAATAACTTTTATTGGATTTTTTATTATAAGAGTCATATATCTTTATTGTAGAGCAATGAATTAGAAGCAGAAGGAAGACAATAAAAATTATCTATAATAAAAATATCTATAATCCCAACTCAGAGATAATTAGTTCAAATATCTTCTTCATAGACATTAATATACATACTGTACATACCTTTTGCCTAAAATGAAATATACTCTGTATATTGATCATAACTTTTTTCACTTAATGTCTGTATGTAGCAAACAGCTTTCCATGTCTCTAAATAGTCTAGTACGATTCATTTTTAATAACTGCATTGGTAGGAGATACTATATCTTATTCAACAAATTCCCTAATGTTGATCTTTTAGGTTCTTTATAATATTTTGCTATTATATCAAAAATAGACATGAATGTTTTTATTTCTAAGTCCTTGCGCGCATCCCTATTTACTTAGGATCAATTCCTAGAAGTGGAATTGTTGTGGCAAAGGCATTGTATATTTTAGATTTTTGTTGTATGTTGTCAAATTGCCCTTCAGCAAAGTTTTACCTATTTTATATGCCCACCAGCACTTTGTGAGAGTTCCCATTTCCCCAAAATGTTGCCAAGACTACATATGACCAAGAGTTTTTACATTTACTGTTTTAATTGGTGAATATGCAATAGTATAAAATACAGTATGAAAAAATGATATAAATACATTCATAATTTTATTATGTTTATCAGTCATTTATATTTATGAATTGCCTATTCAAGTCTTTTGACCATTTTTTGATATTTCTCTTTGTTATTTTTTTTTAACTATTAAGTTCAGGGGTGCATGTATAGGTTTGTTACATAGATAAACTTGTGTCCTGGGTATTTGTTATACAGATTATTTCATCATCCGGGCATAAACCCTAGTACCCATTAGTTATTTTTCCTGATTGTCTCCCTGCTCCCACCCTCCACCCTCTGAAAGGCCCCAGCATGTGTTTTGTTCCCCTCTATGTGTCCATGTGTTCTCATCATTTGGCTCCCACTTATAAGTGAGAACATGACGTACTTGGTTTTCTGTTCCTGAATCAGTTTGCTAAAGATGATAGTCTCCATCTGTATCCATGTCCTTGCAAAGGACATGATCTTATTCTTTTTGATGGCTACACGGTATTCCATGGTGTATATGTAACACATTTTTTTTGTCCAGTCTATGCCTGATGAACATTTAGGTTGATTCCGTGTCTTTGCTATTGTGAATTTTGCTGCATGAACATATGTGTGCACGTGTCTTTATAATAGAATGATTTATATTCCTTTGGGTTACCCAATAATGGGATTGCTGGGTTGAATGATATTTCTGTCTTTAGGTCTTTGAGGAATTCCCACACTGTCTTTCACAATGGTTGAATAATTTACACTCCCACCAATAGTACATAAGCATTCCTTTTTCTCTGCAACGTTGCCAGCATCTGTTATTATTTGGCTTTTTAATAATAGCCATTCTAAGTGGTGTGAGATGGTATCTCATTGCGGTTTTGATTTACATTTCTCTAATAATCAGTGATGTTGAGCTTTTCTTCATATGATTGTTGGACACATGTATGTCTTTTGAAAAGTGTCTGTTCATGTCCTTTGCCCACTTTTTAATGGGGTTGTGTTTTTTTGTAAATCTAAGTTTCTTATAAATGTTGGATAGTAGACCTTTGTCAGATGCATAGTTTGCAAAAATTTTCTCCCATTCTGTAAGTTGTCTGTTTCCTCTGTTGATAGTTTATTTTGCTGTGCAGAAGCTCTTTAATTAGATACTGTTTGCCAGTTTTTGCTTTTGTTGCAAATTGCTTTTTGTGTCATCTTCATGAAATCTTTGCCTGGGCCTGTGTCCTGAATGGCAATGCTTGTCTTCTAGGGTTTTTAGTTTTGGATTTTACATTTAAGTCTTCGATCCAGGTGGAGTTAGTTTTTCTATATGGAGTAAGGAAGGGGTGCAGTTTTAATCTTCTACATATGGCTAGCCAGTTGTCCTGGCACCATTTATTGAACAGGGAATCCTTTCCCCATGGCTTTTTTTGGTCAGGTTTATCAAAGATCAGATAGTCGTAGGTATGTGGTCTTATTTCTGCATTCTCTATTCTGTTCCATTGGCCTATGTGTCTGTTTTTGTAACAGTACCATGATTTTTAGTTACTGTAGCCCTGTAGTATAGTTTGAAGTTGGGTAGCGTGATGCCTCCAGCTTCGTTCTTCTTGCTTAGGATTACTTTGGCTATTTGGGCTTCTTTTTTTTTTTTTTTTTCTGTTCCGTATGAAGTTTTAAATAGTTTTTTCTAATTTTGTGAAGAATGTCATCGATAGTGTGTGTGTATGTATGTATGTATATATATATATATATATATATATATATATATATATATATATATATATATAATTGCATTTTAGATTCTGGGATACCTGTAATGAACATGCAGGATTGTTGCATAGGTATATACATGGCAATGTGGTTTGCTGCCTCTATTCCCATCACCGAAATCTGGCATTTCTCCCCATGTTATCCCTCCCCAATACCCTACCCACCACTGTCCCTCCCTTAGCCCCTCCCACAGACCTCAGTGTGTGATGCTTCCCTCTCTGTGTCCATGTGTTCTCATTGTTCAACACCCACCTATGAGTGAGAACATGTGGTGTTTGATTCTCTGTTCCTGTGTCAGTTTGCTGAGAATGATGGTTTCCAGGCTTATCCATGTCCCTGCAAAGGACTCAAACTCATCGTTTTTTATTGCTGCATAGTATTCTATTGTGTATATGTGCCACATTTTCCCTGTCCAGTCTATCATCAATGGGCATTTGGATTGATTCCAGGTCTTTGATATTGTAAACAGTACTGCAATGAACATATGTGTGCATGTGTCCTTATAATAGAATGATTTATAATCCTTTGGGTATATACCCAGTAATGGGATTGCTGGGTCAAATGGCATTTCTATTTCTAGATGCTTGAGGAATCGCCACACTGTCTTCCACAATGGTTGAACTAATTTACACTTCCACCAACAGTATAAAAGTGTTCCTGTTTCTCTACATCCCCTCCAGCATCTGTCATCTCCAGATTTTTTAATGATCACCATTCTAACTGGCGTGAGGTGGTATCTCAGTGTAGTTTTGATTTGCATTTCTCTAATAACAAGTGATGATGAGCATTTTTTTGTGTTCGTTGGCCTCATATATGTCTTCTTTTGAAAAGTGTCTGTTCATATCCTTTGCCTACTTTTGAATGGGTTTGTTTGTTTTTTTCTTGTAAATCTGTTTTAGTTCTTTGCAGATTCTGGATATTAGCCCTTTGTCAGATGGGTAGATTGCAAAATTTTTTTCCCATTCTGTTGATTGCTAGTTCGCTCTAATGGTTGTTCCTTTTGCTGTGCAGAAGTCCTGGAGTTTAATTAGATCCCATTTGCCTATTTTGGTTTTTGTTGCCATTGCTTTTGGTGTTTCAGCCATGAAGTCCTTGCCTATGCCTATGTCCTGAATGGTTTTTTCTAGGTTTTCTTCTAGGGTTTTTAAGATGTTAAGTCTTATGCTTAAGTCTTTAATCCATCTGGAGTTAATTTTAGTGTAAGGTGTCAGGAAGGGCTCCAGTTTCTGCTTTCTACACATAGCTAGCCAGTTTTCCCTGTTTTCCCAGTTTCCATACCAGCCGTGCATCCTAGGGATGAAGCCTACTTCATTGTGATGGATATATTAAACAAGGAATGGATTTGTTAAACAAGGAATCCTTTCCCCATTGCTTGTTTTTGTCAGGTCTGTCAAAAATCAGATGGTTGTAGATGTGTGGCGTTGCCTACGAAGCCTCTGTTCTGTTCCATTGGTCTATGTCTCTGTTTTGGTACTAGTACCATGCTATTTTGATGACTGTAGCCTTCTAGAATAGTTTGAGGTCAGGTAGTGTGATGCCTCCAGCTTTGTTCTTTTTGCTTAGAATTGACTTGGCTATCTGGGCTCTCTTTTTATTCCATATGAAGTTTAAGGTGGCTTTTTCCAGTTCTGTGAAGAAGGTCATTGGTAGCTTGATGGGGATAGCATGAATCTATAAATTACTTTTTTTTACGATATTGATTCTTCCTAAACATGAGCATGGAATGTTTTTCCATATGTTTGTGTCCTCTCTTATTTTGTTAAGCAGTGGTTGTACTTCTCCTTGAAGAGGTCCTTTACATCCTTTGTTAGTTGTATTCCTAGGTATTTTATTGTCTTTGTAGCAGTTGTGAATGGCAGTTCGTTCCTGATTTGGCTCTCTTTAAGTCTGTTATTGGCGTATAGGAATGCTTGTGATTTTTGCACATTGATTTTTATTCTGAGACTTTGCTGAAGTTGCTTATCAGTTTCAGGAGATTTGGGGCTAAGATGATGGGATCTTCTAAATATACAATCATGTCATCTGCAAATAGAGACAACTTGACTTCCTCCTTTCCTAATTGAATACACTTTATTTCTTTTTATTGCCTGATTGCTCTGGCTAGAACTTCCAATGCTATATTGAATAGGAGTGGTGAGAGAGGGCATCCTTGTCTAGTGCCAGATTTTAAAGGGAATGCTTCCAGTTTTGGCCCATTCACTATGATATTGGCTGTGGGTTTGTTGTAAACAGCTTTTATTATTTTGAGATATGTTCCATCGATACCTAGTTTATTGAGAGTTTTTAGCATAAAGGGCTGTTGAATTTTGTTGAAGGCCTTCTCTGCATCAATTGAGATAATCATGTGGTTTTTGTCTTTGGTTCTGTGTATATGGTGGATTATGTTCATAGACTTGCATATTTTGAACCATCCTTGCATCCCCGGGATGAAGCCTACTTGATTGTGATGGATGAGCTTTTCTATGTGCTATTGCAATCAACTTGCCAGTATTTTATTGAAGATTTTTGCATCTATGTTCATCATGGATATTGGCCTGAAGTTTTCTTTTCTTGCTGGGTCTCTGCTGGCTTTTGATATCAGGATGATGTTGGTCTCATAAAATGATTTGGGAAGGATTGCCTGTTTTTGGATTGTTTGGAATAGTTTCAGAAGAAGCGTTACCAGTTCCTCTTTGTATCTGGTAGAATTTGGCTGTGAACCCATCTGGACCAGGGCGTTTATTGGTTGGTAGGCTATTAATTGCTGCCTCAACCTCAGCCCTTGTTATTGGTCTACTCAGGGTTTCGACTTCTTCCTGGTTTAGGCCTGGGAGGGTGCAAGTGTCCAGAAATTTATCCATTTCTTCCAGGTTTACTGGTTTATGTGCATAGAGTTGTTTGTAGTAATCTCTGATGGTAGTTTATATTTCTGTGTAACTAGTGGTGATATCCCCTTTATCTTTTTTTTTTTTTATTGCATCTATTTGATTCTTCTCTCTTTTCTTTTTTATTAATATGGCTAGCAGTCTGTCTATTTTGTTGATCTTTTTAAAAAGCCAGCTCCTGGATTTTTTGATTTTTTGAAATGTTTTTGTGTCTCTGTCTCCTTCAGTTCTGCTCTGATCTTAGTTATTTCTTGCCTTCTGCTAGCTTTTGAGTTTTTTGATCTTGCTCCTCTAGCTCTTTCAATTTTGACGATAGGGTGTCAATTTTAGATCTTTCCTTGCTTCTTATGTGGGCATTTATTGCTATAAATTTTCCTCTATACACTGCTTTAAATGTGTCCCAGAGATTCTGGTACGTTGTGTCTTTGTTCTTGTTGGTTTCGAAGAACATCTTTATTTCTGCCTTCATTTCATTGTTTATCCAGTCAACATTCAAGAGCCAGTTGTTCAGTTTCCATGAAGTTGTGCAATTCTTAGTTTCTTAATCCTGAGTTCTAATTTGATTGCACTGTGGTCTGAGAGACTGTTTGTTATGATTTCCGTTCTTTTGCATTTGCTGAGTAGTAATTTACTTCCAATTATATGGTCAGTTTTAGAGTAGGTGTCATGTGGTGCTGAGAAGAATGTATATTCTGTGGATTTGGGGTGGAGAGTTCTGTAGATGTCTATTAGGTTTGTTTGGTCCCGATCTGAGTTCAAGTCCTGGATGTCCTTGTTAATTTTCTGTCTCGTTGATCTGTCTAATATTGACAGTGGAGTTTTAAAGTCTCCCACTATTATGGTGTGGGAGTCTAAGTCTCTTTATAGGGCATTAAGAACTTACTTTATGAAACTGGGTGCTCCTGTATTGGGTGCATATAGATTTAGGATTGTTAGCTCTTCTTGTTGCATTGATCTTTTTACTGTTATGTAATACCCTTCTTTGTCTCTTTTGATCTTTGTTGGTTTAAAGTCTATTTTATCAGAGACTAGGATTGCAAATCCTGCTTGTTTTTGCTCTGCATTTGCTTGGTAAATCTTCCTCCATCCCTTTATTTTGAGCCTGTGTGTGTCATTCCATGTGAGATGGGTTTCCTGGATACAGCACACCAATGGGTTTTTACTTTTTATCCAATTTGCCAGTCTGTGTCTTTTGATTGGGGCATTTAGCCTATTTACATTTAAGGCTAAAATTGTTATGTGCGAATTTGATCCTGCCATTTTGATGCTAGCTGGTTGTTTTGCCCATTAGCTGATGCAGTTTCGTCATTATGTCGATGCTGTTTACCATTTGGTACATGTTTGAAGTGGCTGGTACTGGTTGTTCCTTTCCATGTTTAGTGCTTCTTTCAGGGGCTCTTGTAAAGCAGGCCTGGTGGTGACAATATCTCTCAGCAATTGCTTGTTCCTAAAGGATTTTATTTCTCCTTCACTTATGAAGCTTAGTTTGGCTGGATATGAAATTCTAGGTTGAAAATTCTTTTTTTTTTTAAGGATGTTGAATATTGGCCCCCACTCTCTTCTGGCTTGTAGGGTTTATGCCAAGAGATCTGCTGTGAGTCTGATGGGCTTCCCTTTGTGGGTAACCCGACCTTTCTCTCTGGCTGCCCTTAGCATTTTTTTCCTGCATTTCAACCCTGGTGAATCTGACAATTATGTGCCTTGGGTTGTTCTTCTTGATGAATATCTTTGTGGTGGTCTCTGTATTTCCTGGACTTGAATATTGGCCTTACTTGCTACGTTGGGGATGTTCTCCTGGGTAGTATCCTGGAGAGTGTTTTCCAGCTTGGATTCATTCTCTCCGTCACTTTCAGATACACCTATCAAACATAGATTAGGTTTTTTCACATAATCCTGTATTTCTTAGAGGCCTTGTTCATTTCTTTTCATTCTTTTTTCTCTAATCTTTGCTTTCTCATTTTATTTCATTGAATTGATCTTCAATCTCTGATATCCTTTCTTCTGCTTCATTGATTCGGCTATTGAACCTTGTGTATGCTTTCCAAAGTTCTTGTGTTTTTCAGCTCCATTAAGTCATTTATATTCTTCTCTAAGCTGTTTATTCTTGTTAGCATTTTGTCAAACCTTTTTTCAAAGTTCTTAGTTTCTTTGCATTGGGTTAGAACATGTTCTTTTAGCTCAGAGAAGTTTGTTATTACCCACCTCTGAAGCCTGTTTCTGTCAATTCATCAGACTCATTCTCCATCCAGCTTTGTTCCTTTGCTGGTGATTAGTTGTAATCCCTTGGTGGCAGACAGGCATTCTGATTTTGGGTGTTTTCATCCTTTTTGCGCTGGTGTCTTCCCATCTTTGTGGATTTTTCTACCTGTGGTCTTTGTAGCTGTTGATTTTCGGATGGGGTCTCTGAGTGGGCATCATTTTTGTTGATGATGAAGTTATTTCTTTCTGTTTTTTAGTTTTCCTTCTAACAGTCAGGTCCCTCTGCTGTAGGGCTGCTGGAGGTCCACTCCAGATCCTGCTTGCCCAGGGATCACCTGTGGTAGCTACAGAATAGTAAGGGTTACTGCCAGCTGCTTCTTCTGTTATCTTCATCCCAGAAGGATACCTGCCAGATGTCAGCCTGAGCTCTCCTTTATGAGGTGTCTCTTTGGACATGCAGGGCTCAGGGAGCTGCTTGAGGGGCAGTCTGTTCCTTATAGGAGCTCAAGTGGTAAGCTGTGAGCTCCATTGTTCTGTTCAGAGCTGCTGAGCAGGTACATTTAAGTCTGTTGCAGCAGAACTCATAACTGTGTTTTTTCCCAGGTGTTCTGTCCTGGGAAGGTGGGGCTTTATTTATAAGTTCCTGACATGCTGCTGCCTTTTTTCAGAGCTGCCCTGCCCAGCAAGGAGGTAGCCTAGTCACAGTCTGCCAGCAGAGGCATTACTGAGCTGTCATGGTCTCTGCCCAGCTGCTGTGTGAACTTCCTTGCAGTTTTGTTTATAGAGGTGTAGTTAGAACTGCCTCAGTAATTGCAGTCTGCCTCAGTAATGGTGGACTGCCTCAGTAATGGTGGATTGCCTTGGTAATGGCGGACTGCCTCGGTAATGGTGGATGCCCATCCCCCAACAAAGCTGGACTGTCCCAGCTGCGCTTACTGCAAAACTGTCAATCCAGAGCGTTTCAGATTACTGGTCTTTGTGGGGCTGGGACCCATGGAGCCTGATCACCTGGCTCCCTGTTTCAGCCCCCTTGTTTTCAGTTGAATGGGCGACTCCGTCTCCCAGGCATTCCAGGTGCCAGTTGAAACAGCCACCCAGATTTGTGTGAGTTTTTGTGTGGAGACCCACTGTGCTGGCTGAAACAGCTGTGCTGGAAACTCCTGGTGCTTTTCAGCCCTGGAATCTCCTAGTCTGTAGGCAGCAGTAACTCATTTGGAAATGCAGCAATCACTCACCCTCTGTGTTGTTCTTGCTGGGAACTGCACTCCAGAGCTGTTCCTATTCAGTCATCTTGGATCCACCCCTTCCAAAATTACTTCTTTCTCCAACACTGAGGTTAAGACTAGGACACTCCTACAAATAGTATCATACTGGTACAAAAACTATGATTGGAATACAGGACCCAGGTCTGGAGTCCAAAGGCAGAGCTCACAGTGTTGACACATAACCCTCTCAAAGTAGGAGGGTATATCAGAAAACAGTTGAATAAATATTAATATCCAAAGTTGAAATTTCCTCATAAAGGGTCTAGGAAAGCACTGTCACAAAGGTAGCTCCATTTACTTATTCACTCATTTATCAGGTGTCTGCTATGTGCCAAACACTGTACTGTGAGCCAAGGGCACACAGCAAATCAGATAAAGACAAACCTAATCCTCATTCATTTATTTAAAAAACTACATATTGAGCATCTAATTTACTACACCAGGCACTGTTCTAGCTACTGAGGACACAGTAATAAGCCAAACAAATCAATGTTGCTAGTCCGGTGCATTGTAATTCCAGTGGGGGCATTTAGAGTCTGTTGGAAAAGTAGTTCAAGTAGGAGGAGCATGATGGAAAGGGGAGGAGCTGGGGGCTCCTCATGTCTCCGCTTGAGCAAGGTTACTTTGAGAAAGCATGTTTGAGCAAGATTGGAAGACGGAAAGAGGTTACCCAGGTGAGGACAGGTGATGAGCACTTCAGGCATAGGAACCGGCAGAGGTTATACAGAATGAAAACACCTTTCAAAATCCTTTTTGGTCAGAGGTAAGCGGGAGTGGCCTTGACAAGGCTGAAGAGGGAGACGGAGCAAGCTGCTGGTGCTCGGTAAGCCACAGTAAGACGTTTACACTGTCCTGACTGCAGTGGGAGATTTTAACCAGCTTAAAAACAAGAGACAGATTGTCTGATTTGTGTTTTTAAAAGCTTATTCTGGCTGGTGTGTAGAGGATGGTTTTTAAGGGGAAGAGGCTAGACAGTGTACCCTGTTTAGGAAGGTGTTGCAGTGTTCCAGATGACCATAGAGTACTGTGGCATACAGTGCAGAGGTGGGGAAAAGGACGGAAGTGGATGAATTCAGGGATCTGTAACAGGTAACTTCAATGGCACTCGGTAAATAGATTAATTTGAGAAGGGAAACGTCAGCCATAGAACGAACAGAGTTTCAAAGACATCAGCTTTGTGGGGGTTTTCTCACTGAACCTCTCACCTGCCTCCTAGTGGTGGTGGCACAGCTCAGACCGCTCAAGCCAAGATGTTAGAATAAATCAAGAGTTACATAGGTGTGCAGTGCAGAAAGCATAGTTATAAGGAAGAGAATAGTCCAAAGCTTCTGTTCGCTAAGTCCTGCTCATTTCCTTAACGTCTGCCTGCTCAGGCTTTATTAAATGCTAGGTCCTGTGCCTTACTCCCAGTTTTTGAACAGCTCAGAAGTGTTAGGAGAGACAGAAAAGTCAACCATGAGTGTGAGAAAAGCTCTATACGTTGCACAGGAAGTCAAAAGGAACAGGAGAGGGGAATGCTTTCTTCATTGAAAGGGGAATCTGGGGGGCTTTTAACAGAGGAACAGCTCAAGCTCAGCCTCAAAGTATGAGGTCCGGAGTATTCCATGCACTGATACAAGACACATTCTTACTGAGTATATTCCGTGTTTCCAGCACCGTTGAAGGCAGCAGAGACAAAACAGACAAAAGCCCCTCCTCTCATAGAATGATGTTATAGTAGGAGAAATAGAAAATAAACATAGAGGTTCAGGCACAGTGGCTCACACCTGTGATCCCAACACTTTGGGAGGCCGAGGCGGGCAGATCTTGAGGTCAAGACATGGAGACCATCCTGGCCAATATGGCGAAACCCCATCTCTACTAAAAATACAAAAATGAGCTGGGCGTGGTGGCATGTGCCTGTAATCCCAACTACTCCAGAGGCTGAAGCAGGAGAATCCCTTGAACTTGGGAGGTGGAAGTTGCAGTGAGCAGGGATCGTGCTATTGCACTGCAGCCTGGTGGCAGAGCAAGACTCCGTCTCAAAAAGAAAATAAACACATAAAGAAGCAAACGGCATCATATGGTAGAAGGTGATAAGTGCTATAAAGAAAAAATAAAGCAGGATAAGAGGGATAGGTGGTACCTATGTGGGAAGGAGGTTTCAACCAGGTCAGAGAGGGCTCACTGAGAAAACAGTCCTTGAGCAAAGGCGTGAATGTGTGCTCTTGAGCCTTCACATGTCTAGAAAGAGAAGAGAGGAGAAGAGCATCACAGGCACAGGAAGAGTCAGAGCAGAGTTCTGCCTGCATGAGACATGCATGCCTAGTGTGTTCCACGAGCAGCAGAAAGGCCAGTGTGGCCACAGCGGGATAACAGAAGGAGTACACAGGAGGAGAAAAGATCAGAGGCAACCAGGCAGCGGGCAAATTGTATAACCCCTTGTAAATGGTTGTGTTAAAGCAACAGTGAGAGAAAAATCTATAAATGCCCACATTTATAAACAGATGCAATATTGCAATGAGCATCATGGGCTTTTCCAGCATTGGACGAGGGCAGGCAGAAGTGATTTCTTTTACTGGAAATCATGTGGCCAACTGCATGTTATAGAGCTGACTCTAGTAAAGCAGGGGCTTATCTGGCTGGCTCTGGTACAATCCAATATTGCTGGTTTAATTTGGCTCACATGTGCTGGGCACCTGCTCTGTCTACCTGGCCCTGAGCTTCTGCAGCACGTGCCTGGCCATTTCCTTCATCTAGCAAGAAGGTCCCAATTGCACAATAGAGTCAGCTGGGAAGTTTAGAAAAAGATACTCTAACAAAGACCAATTAACTAAAGATCTGGGCTGGTGGGGGTGGGGGGTGGGGGTGGACAAGGCATCAGTACTTTTAAAACTTCTCAGGGATTGACTAGAGTTTGAAAGTTACTTCTCCATCTTCTACTACCCGTGTGTAATAGAAGCTGGCATGGGAAAATGGCATGCTTAATCATTTAACATATTTTAACCTGACATTCAAGGCTCTTTGCTATTCAGACCTAGCCTTTCCATCCATGCTTTCATACTATTCCTGTCTCAGATAATTCCTTCATTCCAGTCGAACCTATCCCTCACCCTTGCCATGACCTTCAGCATCATGTAGTGTCCATGTCTGGAATACCCTCCCCTACCCCACCATATCAATCTAATCCTAAAGATTTTTGAGGCACATGCACATCCATAAATATAAAAAGCCATCAGAGCATAAGTGACACTTAAAATAGTTGGACACAGAAAGCAAGGCAGTAAAGCTCACTGCCTAGCCACTGTTCTGAGCCATAGTGAGCATGCAGCCTCTTAGAGCGCCCCAGCCTGGAATAATCACTCTCTGCTGACTTCCTGAAGTGTCTCCTCTAGACCAAGGTTGGACAGACATTTTCTGTAAAGTGCTGGATAGGCAATGGTTTAGGCATTGTGAGCTGTAAGGCCTCTATTGCAGGGATTCAACTCTGCAGCTGTAGAGTAAAAGCAGCTATAGACCTTAAGCAAATAAATGGGTATGTCTGTGTTCTAATAAAACTTTATTTACAGAAACAAAACTGGATTTGGCACTCGGGCCATTCCCTTTGATAATATCAGCCTATGTTAAGAAAAAGGAAAGGGCTTTTGCCTACTAATGAACCAAAACTAATGAAAAGAGCATGAACTTTGGAATCAGAGTTGAACTGTGGTCAACCACATAACCTTAATGCGTCTGCCTGTCTCATCAACCTCTGCTCTCGGTCACCAGTGTGATACTTAGCCTACCTCACCTTATATTGTTGGAAATATTTGTTATCTGTGTCATGTCTTCCAAGTAGATTTAGGTCCTGGGGATGGAAAAGGCTGCCTAAGTATTTTTAAGTGATTTAAAACAGGACTAGGTAACAGGGCCTTGACTTGGAAGGCCTCTTGAGTTGTTTTCATCTCTGATTTCTATTCTAATTGTAGCTTTATCATCCGTCCCACATACCTCCACCCTTCACCCCACCCTGCACATTTCTTACAGCCTGAATTCTTTTTGTATAGCCTGGATCAGGCACTTCCTGTATCCAATTTTGTGATAATGCACACAATGACAGTTAGTGAATACCCTGGGCCACACCTGTTGGGAAGCCATTTTTTACCATAATCGTTTGGAAGACTAAGGCCATCACTACTTCCTCTCTGAGTTGTGGGAACAGCAAGTTCTGATGGTCAAAGGTTAGGTAAAAATTCACACTGGGGACCCACCCAACAGGTGGTAAGGAAGGTAATGTCAAGGAAGCACAGGGATGCTGGGAAGGAGAGGACTGGCCCACTGGAAAACTGGGAAAGGAAGACAGAGGGAAAGGGAAGGACTCATGTCAAGGAGACGTGAGTCAGCATCTGTTTCCACATTATACTGGAAGGCTGAGGTTTTATGTCACAAGGAAAGTGCTTTTGATTTCCTAGAATTTTGCCCACAAAGAGAATATGTTTTCCTATTAAGAAGAAAGGTCAGCATTTTGTGGTTATTTATGGCTCCTGTTTATATACTTTTGTCTTTTTTTTTTTTTTTTAAGTAAAATCCAAAGTGGAATATAGAGACCCCCTAGGGACTGCAGAAAGCTCTATAGCACATCGAGCGTAAAACTCGATCGGCATTTCAGAGGGCGTTTACAAGAAAGCCACAGGAAGGAATACAGCAGTCTTTGGACTGAAGTGCACATCCATAAATATAGAAAGACATCAGAGCGTAAGTGACACTTAAAATAGTTGGACACAGAAAGCAAGGCAGTAAAGCTCACTGCCTAGCCACTGTTCGGAGGCATAGCAGGCACCCAGGCATGGGTTTATTTAAAGACTCTAGATAGGAAATGAGGACCTTGAGAAAACACACTCACACTTGCTCCTGCCCTTTTCTGGCAACAGGACACAATTCCCAGGCCCACGTGCCCTCCCTACCACGTCTAACAGGAATTATGTGAATGAGTTTCATGTCCCTGAAATAGACAGGTATTCAAAGTCCATCAGTGGGAAAACAAAAAACTCTACTCTCTCCCCAGTAAATCCTTCCTCAGTTCTTGAGAATATTCGCTCTTGCTCTGTGCCCTCTTGTGTTTGGTGGTGCTGTCACGGCAGTTTTACAACACCCTCAGAGCCCAGAGGCTGACTGTAGAAGTGAGGGCAGGATTATGGCCTAAGGCCTTGCTGTGATCTATGAAAGGAGGGGCAGACCCCCCTGCCTTGGTTCCCAGCGGACTTTGTAGGAGAGAGAGGACAGGACATCGCAGTCAGAAAAGCTGTTTCCAAATCCTGAGCGTCTGATTCCTCATTTATAAATCAGTGCTGTTGGCCCTGCCCTCTTCTTGAAATAGAGGGATCGGGAAAGTTAAGATTTCCCTTAGGGACCAGGTCCTGGAAGCAGAAATAAAGAAGATAAATTCTGGCCTCAGTCAACCTAGCATTTTATTAACTTACTCATTTTATGCTGTTCTTATTTCCTTTCTGTATTTGCTAATTAATTTAACTTGCTTTTTAGTTGAGTTCCCTTTGATAATACCAGCCAATCTCAGGTAAATTAAGCAAGAAAAAGGAAAGCGTATCTGCCTACCCAGCACAGAATTAATAGTAAGGGTTAAATGAGATGCCATAAGCAAAGTGCCCAGCCTAGTGCTTGATACAAAGTGAATGCTAATACAGGTTCATTCTTTTTTTTAACCTGTTCTCTTCCTTGTTGAAAATCTAAGTTCATTCTCTTTCTCACTGTGGTCTACCACAAGTTCTTCCGTAAATTATAGAATCAGAACTTGATTGCTATTGTGAATGTAAATTAGTGACTGAAAAATCATTCGGGAGACAGGTACCATATGGAAGGGTTTATTCTGTGCCAAGCTCGGGATGGGAGCAGAGATGTTCACGGTGTGGCTGCTGACATCAAGGGATTTTGTATCCAGTTAGAGAAGATCAGCACGGAAGCAATGGTGAAAAAGCAGCATGAGCAGGTGAGAAAGGGGAATAGAGAGAGGGCTGAGTACCTGCTCTATGGATTTCTGATAAAAGAGGAAGGTTGTAGCCCTCCCCTGGAAATTGTTTCCGTCTAGCTGTTAGCAGCGGCAAATCCAAACAGGCCTGCAGCAACTCAATTCTTGCCTCCTCAGAGGAAAGAATTTATTCCAGGGGCATAAGGCAGAGTGAGAGACTGAGGCAAGTTTTAGGGCAGGAGTGAAAGTTTCTTTCTAAAGAAGAAAAAAAACTTTTCTAAAATGTTTTAGATCAGGAATCCCATTACTGGGTATATATCCAAAGGATTATAAATCATGCTGTTATAAAGACACATACACATGTATGTTCATTGCAGCACTGTTCACAATGGCAAAGACTTGGAACCAACCCAAATGTCCATCAACCATAGATTGCATAAAGAAAGTGTGGCACATATACACCATGGAAGACTATACAGCCATAAAAAATGATACGTTCATGTCCTTCATAGGGACATGGATGAATCTGGAAACCATCATTCTCAGCAAACTGACACAAGAACAGAAAACCAAACACTGCATGTTCTCACTCATAGGTGGATGTTGAACAATGAGAACATGTGGACACAGGGAGGGGAGCATCACACACTGCGGTCAGTTGGGGGATGCTAGGGGAAGGACAGCAGGGAGTGGGGATGGTGGGGAGGGATAATGTGAGAAGAAATACCACATATAGGTGATGGGGGATGAAGGCAGCAAACCACCTTGCTATGTATGTACCTTTGCAACAATCCTGCATGATCTGCACATGTACCCCAGAACCTAAAGTACAATAATAATAATAATAATAAAAGTTTTAGAGCAGGAACAAAAGGAAGTAAAGTACATGTGGAAGAGGGCCAAGCCAGCAACTTGAAAGATCCAAGTGCTCTGTTCTGGGTTGGCTTGGGGTTTTCTACATTGGCGTGGTCCCAGGGTTTATGTCCCTTCTTTTCTGATTCTTCCCTTGGGGTGGGCTGTCGGCATGAGCAGTAGCCTGCCACCACTTGGGAGGGGCCACATGCCCAGTACATTTCCTGAAGTTGTGAGCATGCTCACTTGAGGTGTTTTTCCCTTACCAGTCAGATGTTCCTAGAGGAAGGTCATAGACCAGTTAAACTCCACCATTTTGCTTCTTAGTGTACATACTTGAGCCCATTTGCCCAGCTCCTGAGATCTTATCAGGAAGCTGCAGCTGTTTTCTACTGGGAGACTGCCTTACCCTGGCACTGGATGCAACCAATTATTATTTTAGGCAATTTAACAACTGCCTGACCATCACCTGGTGGTTGTCTGACATTCCTGAAGGGGTGCCCTCTTCTGCCCTGCTCATGTCTACCTAACTACCTACTCCAACATATCCATCTAACCCCATGCTGTCTTCTGGGATGCTTTATATGCACCTTGGGGCTTGCATAGCACACAGTTGGGAGCAGGCTCTGGAGCCAGAATGCATGGCTCTGCCACTTTCTAATAGTTGCGTGCTTGGGCAAATTTTGGAAGTCCTCTCTGCCTTTGATTGTTAAAATGGAGGTAATAACTGGATATATCTCCAGGGTTTTTGAAAGGAATAAATGAGGTAATATGTAAAGCACTTAGAATGGTGCCTTCCCACATAGTAAATGCTCAGTTAACATTAGTCATTCTTATTTTCATAGTACTTGCTCTTGCCTCTGGCCACTTCTTGAAGTGGAAAAATCAGGAAAGTTAAGAATGCCCTCAGAAGCCAAGTCCTGGAAGCAGGAATAAAGACGGGAGGATTCAGGCCCCAGTCAGCCTATCTTTTCATTAACTTACTCATTTTATGCAGTTCTTATTTCCTTGTTGTGTTTGTTAGTTAATTTAACTTAGTTTTTAGTTGAGTTCCCTTTGATAATAGCAGCCTATCTCAGTTAAATTAAGAAAAAGGAAAGGGCTTTGTCCTACTGATGAACAAAAACTAATGAAAAGAGCATGAACTTTGGAATCAGAGTTAAACTATGGTCAAACCGTATAACCTTAATGAGCCTGCCTTTCTCATCAGTACACTACAGTGGGTTGATTAACTACCCCTGAAGACTGATTTGAGAATCAAATTAGATTAAATATGTAAAAATAGTTGGTAAACTGTAAAGTACTCTATAAAATCTAGTTGTTGCCTTATTCCTAGGACCAGAAGCAAAGGTGGCTGCTAAGGTAGGATTTCTAGGATCCCATGGAGAATGCAGACGTTGAGGGAAGGTTTTGGACCACTTGTGGTTTCCTTACTTGTTATTTGCTAGGCACGATAATATAGATGGTATTGTTTCTTTAAGGAACCTGGGGGTTGGGGAGATGCTAGCTGTCCTGGAGAGTGCTGTTCATCAAATGCAACTATCTCATGGCATCTGAGTAGACTTCATGGGGAAGTGGGTCCTAAACAACAGATTAGGATTAGACAGGCCAAGACAGGAACATGGGTGGGAATTAGACGTCTCTCCATGTGTGACTGCCCAACAGGTTATTTTGCCTGCTGCCCAGCAGGAATCAATTTATCAAGACAGGGGAACTGCAAAAAAGGAAGACTTTAATTCACACAGATCTAGCTGAATGGGAAACCAGAATTTTAATACTCAAATCAGTCCCCCCAAAAATTTGGAGTCTGTGGTTTTTCAATGATAGTTTGGCAGGTTAGGGAATGGGTACTGCTGATGGGTTAGGGATGCAATCATAGGGTTGTGGGAAATGGTCCTTGTGTGTGCTCAGTCTGCTTCTGAGAGGGGCCACAGGACCAGTTAATAGGTCCAGGTGGAGCCATCGATCATCAGAAATGCTGGTAATCATTTATGTCTTCGCCTTAGGCGAATTCAGGCTCCTCTCATCCTCCTAACCTGGTGGTCTTACATTAACTTTACAAAGGCAGTTTAGATTCTCGAAGGGCTGTAAACTACATGTCTCTGAAAGTTAGCTTGGCCCAAGCCCAAGACTGATTAAAGGCAGTTTGGAAGCTAAAGGCAAGGTAGGGTTTGGTTAGATCCGATCTCTTTCACTGTAGTAATTTTCTCACTGTTAGAATTTTTGCAAAAGTGATTTCCCATGAGAGACAGGGAGGAACACCAACCTAAGAGATTAAGTTCCTGTTCTAAGTCCAGTGCTTGGCCTGTGGAGTCTCGACACTTAGATTCACTGTGTGTGTGCATGTGTGTATCTGTGTGTGTATGTGTGTGTGTGCACATGTGTGTGTGTGTGTGTGTGTGTGCGTGCGCGCAAATAGCTGATTATAATAGAACCAAAATTCAAGCAGCTCTCCAAGATCTTGTCTGCCAACAAGGGGGGTTGTAATCTTTCACCTTTTCATGTGCTACATCCTGCTATGTTTTGGAAAAGTTTGGAAAAGTCGAATTCAGCTAATATTGTGGAAATAAAGTGACTCTCATCTCATAATTAGCTAGTTTTTCCCATCACAAAGCAAGAGAATTATCGTGCAGCTTCTGCCTCATAATACCTTTTTGTCTTCAGTTTTGAAATCATTCCAACACACACACGTGAACGCGCACGCGCACACACACACACCCCTTAACTTCCTCTCCTTATTGCCCAGTGGTATTGGCATTGATATGATTAATATAATCCTAGGTTCCCTGAGGGTCTCCCCAGATTTTAAGGCCCTCTGACTTAAAAGAAAAAAAAAGCAGCTAATTTCATTGCACTTTGTTCTTGAAAGGAGAAAAAGAGAAAGATATGGTTTCCTTTGGGGCATAGATTTGTATATATATATTTTTTTTAATTTCAAAAATGTACCTAACAGATACACAAGAAACTTGGAACACTGGTTGCCTGTGAGAAGAGGAACCAGGTAGTTGAGGGAGATGGATGTGAGGAAGACTTTTCACACGTTTCTTCTTGGTACCTGTTAAATTTTGAATCAAGTTTATTTCTTGACTATTCAAGAATAGATGAGTAGAACGGATGCTAGAGATGTCAGTAGCTGAGGCAAGGTGCAAAGGAGGGAGGAGAGAGAAAGAGCCAGAGAAAAGAGAAAATGAATAGATGGGCTCTAGAAATTAACGTAATAAGTCTCTGAATCTTGTAAACTGGGTGGGGGAAGAAAGAACATAGAAAGTGTCAATCAACTCTCAGTTTTTTAGTGACATGGACCATATTATCATGACTATCATCAACCTATAGGAATCATTAAATCTGTTCTCAATATGCAATCCTCATATTCTCCAAAGGAATAGAAAATTATTGACAAAGGTTACAGTTGTAAATTATTTTTGATCTGGTTGAATTATTTCTCCCCACCTTCCCAGTTAAGTCTCAGGGTGAGGTCTTTGGAAATAGATGTCTCTCTGAGTGGGAACCTAAGGTGAATTAGGATTGGGAACCTGATTCACTTCCACAAATATTCTTTTGCACATCTACTCTGTGCCAAGAATTCTGATATCTTGCCCATCACAGAGCTTACGGATTTGGGTCTCCCATTCCACAGAGCCTCAGAAATACAAGGCTAATGACTTGGAAAACAACCTCCCTTTGCTGGTAGAAAGAAGGTAGGGAAAATGAGCCAGAATCATATCTTGGCACCATTAAAATACCGTTAAGGAACACATTGTTATAGTTGGGCTTGAAGTTTTTGCGTAAATGTTTTCATGAGCATTCCAGGAGAAATATTTTGCCGGGACATCCCTGTGTTAGGGTTATAGGTAACATTCCTGAAAATAGAAAAGGATTCCTGCTCTTTTTGAAAAATTGTTTTTAAAAAAAAAAAGCATTTTGCTGACCATCTGCTATGTTCCCTACACATGATAACCTGTCAAAGCAAATCTTACAAAATAGATCAGGCCAGAGGTAGGTTAGGCCAAAGGAGAAAATGATGATGATGATAATTTTATTCCTGCTCTGGAAACATAACGTACTAATATGTCTGTATCTGTTCAAGAGTTCAAACTCTTTTATCCTTCACCTTTAATACTTTATCTCTGAAAGGATGTAGAGAGACCAGTTTAGCTCATAAAACATCATTCTATCAAGAATCTTTTTTATGTGAAAATCTATTATGATTATGGAATTCTTCATTTCTCTGTCAGCAGTGCCTGCTTGAAAATAATGAGCTCCCTGTACATTTTGTTGCCAAGGAGATAAGTCCAAAAATTCATTCCAGGACCTTTCTAGAACCTGGCAGGGACCATTGTGTGTAATGTGTGACTCTTTGAAGTGGTATCAAGAGAGATAAACCAGCACAAGCCTGTGCGTCTGATGTCCTGCCAGCTTCCTGATACCAGAAAAAGAATTTAGGCTCAGAAGAAAATGACCATGGCATTCTTACATCCACAGTTAAAACTGCACCTCCTCTTAATTCTTTTCCTTGTAATCCTGTTGTTCCCTATATTAATGAACTTTCCTGGCATCTCAGATTCTCACTGAAAGACACGGTTCAGAAACTGGTTCATGATGGTTCACAAAATGCATATCAGAGAGATAGAGAGGACCACGAGATTTGAATGAAGAGCTTCTGCTAAGCACACTGCAATTTTGTCAAACATGATATAACTGCAGAGAGAAAAATATTATAAAAAGTTAAATTAGAGTAAAAGCAAAGGAAAACAATGCTTTTGTTAAGCAATTATTACAACTCTTTTTTCAGGATCTAAACATCTTTTATACAAAACTTGATTATGAAGTGATGGTTTTTTTATTCATTAATATATAAGTATTGCTAATGATAAGAAGGATTTTTTTTTTTTTTTTTGAGATGGAGTCTCACTCTGTCACCCAGGCTAGAGTGCAGTGGCAAGATCTCAGCTCACTGCAACCTCCACCTCCCAGGTTCAAGCAATTCTTGCGCCTCAGCCTCCTGAGTAGCTGGGATTACAGACTTGCACCACCACACCTGACTAATTTTTGTATTTTTAGTAGAGACAGGGTTTCATCATGTTGGCTAAGCTTGTCTCGAACTCCTGACCTCAAGCAGGCATCCTGCCTCAGCCTCCCAAAGTCCTGGGATTACAGACATAAGCCAGCGTGCCTAGCTCAAGGATTTTTTTTTTAATTTGAGAAGAAAACAGCATTCAAATAAAACAAAGCTATTGGGCTACACACTTTGAGTTGTCTGTAGTATTTAATGGATAAAGAAGACACTTCTTTTCAGAGCAAAAGCTGGTTGGAGAAAGGAGGAAACATTTTCAGAAGTCATGGAACATGTTCAAGGAACAGTGGAACAACCCCATTTTCTGAGCCATCAGCAATTTCACCTTGGGTGCTCATGTTTATCACCTTCCCAGTCCCCTAAATCCTGAGGTCTCAGCGGCTTTTTCCTCTCTTTTCACATGTTCTACTCCTTGATTTGGGATGCGAGTTTCTTTCTTCTTTGACATACTTTTGTTTTGAAATAACCTCAGTTTTACAAAAGAGTTGGAATTGGAATATGAGGAACTTTACCTCATTCATTCGAGAGTAAGTTGCTGACATAATCCTTCATCACCCAGTGCATATTCCTTCAAGGTTTGTCAGTTATCCCAATAATGTCTTTAGTAGCAAAAGAATTCCATCCCAAATCACATATTGCATTTAGTTGTCATGTCCCTTCTCCTTCAAATGGAAACAGTTCCTCAGGCTTCCCTTGATTTTTATGACTTTAACACTTCTGAAGATGATAGGGCTGTGATTTTGAAATACGTCCCTCAGTTTGTATGCGCCTGATGTTTCCACATGATTAAATGAGTCTTTGTTGTAAGACTTTGGCAAGAATATCACAGAGCGATGCTGGGCTCTTCTCATCACACCCAGTTGCATGACTGTGATTTCCTTTATACCATGATTGCTGATGTTAACACCAGTCGGTTGATTAAAGTGGTATCTTCTCAGCTTTTCCATTGTAAAAGTTAAGTTCCAAAAGTTTCCTTTGGAATTAATATGTCTTTTGTGAGGAGGTGCTCTGGGACTATGGTAGATATCTCATTCCTCATTTAACTTACCTGCATGAACTTGTGTCCTCCTGTCTTACCCAATGGGCTATACTCTATGGTATGCTAACTTCTTGGATTTTAAAGTAAAACATTTCCCAGATGCAGCCAGCATGACTTTAAGATGACTCATATCTTTTGACATGTCCATAGCATTCTTTCAGAACTTCATTACTTTCATTACTTTCTGGCACAAGAAGATATTCTAGATTCATCTTGAACTTTCCCTGCTCCAGCCCTAGAGAATAGTATTTAGACACCAAGATCTCAACATCAAGTATTTTCATTGCTACTGATATGTCACTGCTCTTAGTACCCAGAAGTAAAAATAATGCACATATCTGTACATGTATGGCCACACACACGCACACGTGCGCACACACACACACACACACACTAATGTAACCATTTCTACATTTATCTATACAGTGAGCCATGAGTCCTCCCTTCTAACTCCAACTCTTATCCAATACCACAGGATTTATTCTTTTTTTTTCTTCCTCATTTGTAATTCTCTGCCTCCCACTATCCTTTACATACTTTCTTATTTGATCAAACCCTCTCTGTAGAAACAGCCTCCTACCATTGCTACCCCATCCCCGCACAGATGCTGTCCTCACCTCACTCGGGTTCCACATCCCTCCTCAGGTCACCACTGTGTCTTTCACTCCACTCAGCCTCAGCGTCCCACTCTGGACTATCATGGCTCCCCTTCACCCTATGAACATTGCCTTCTTTATCCTCACCTAATGGGTTTCAACTGAATCATTTAAGAAAAGAAGGCAAAAGGATAAGGAATTGCTGAGGATTTCTGAACAGAAACCCAATTGCTTCCAGGCTTCGAAGCTAGAGGGTGACACAGGTAGAGAACAAGAGGAGTCGGTGCTGAGCAGTGCCCAGCCTCTGTGCTCCACAGTGCTCCTGATTTCTGCCCTCCTGGCCAGGTGCTTGCTTACATCAAATCTTACCTGTCTGCCAGGCTGGGACAGGCTCTCAGGTCTTATCTTTGTGACTTTGAATAAGATAATGCTGTCACTGGTATCCCTTCCAGTCTTGCTTTCTAGTTCATGGGTCCTTAGCCTGTGGTCCACAAGCTTTGAGGACTCCATAAGCCCCCTAGTATATGTGCATATATGCTTTTCTCTGGTGAGAGAATCCAAAGCTTTATTCAGATGCTTAAAGAGATGCCTTACCCAGCAACATTAACTACTTGCTGTACATCAAAAGGTTGACAACAAATTCAGTCTTATCAATAATTAAAGAAAAGCAAATAAAAGGAAATACTATTTGCCATAAATAGATTGGTAAAGATGAAAAACGTTTATGAAATCTGTATTAATTTCTGATTGCAGCTGTAACAAATTACCATAGATTTAGTGGCCTAAAACAACACAAATTTATTCTGTTAGAGTTCTGGAGGCCAGAAGTCCAAAACAGATCTTACTGGGCTAAAATCAAGACTGACTGAGCTGTTTCCTTCTGGAGGCTCTAGAGGGAAATGTATTTGTCTTTTCCAGTTCCTCAAAGCCACCTGCATCCCCTGGCTGTGGCCCTTCTCCCATCTGCAGGGATGGCAGCATAGCGTCTTCACATTTCCCTCTGACTAGCTGTCTTCCCTATTATAAGGACCCTTTTGATGACATGAGGCCTACTTGGATAATCAAGGATAATCCCCATTTCAATATCCTTTCTTAATCACATCTGCAAAGTCCCTTTTGTCATGTGAGGTAGCATATTCACAGGTTTTAGGGATGAGGACGTGGATTTTTTTAGGGAGGCAGTTATTTTGCCTACCTACCAAAATACCAAAGAATTAAATAACAGGTACTGTCATGCACTGTTGCCCAAAACATAAATTAGGATAACATTTCTGGAGGGCAATTTAGCAATGTATATCAATATTTTCAAAGGACACCTATTGAGCTATGAATGCTATTTCAGTCATGTAACCTAGGGAGATATTTGGTCACAGAGATGTATGTACTAGTAAATCCGCCACAGCATAGTTTTTATTAGTGAAAAATTGGAAACATGTCATTCTCTATAGAGAGTTGATTAAAGATTCTTCTTTTGCTTCATAACAGCACTGATTTTATTTTTATATTTTGATAGCTTTTGGGGTACAAGTGGTTTTTCATTACGTGGATGAATTAATTATATAATGGTGGATTCTGAGATGTTAGTGCACCCATTACCTATTTAAAGAATGATGTAAACCTATATTCAATTGACAAGAAAATTGTCCAAGATTTATTAATCTGCCTAATGACGTGTGTGCCTATGTGTGATTGGAATGAGTGACATTAGATCAATTACCTCTGAGAAGTGGGACTTGAGGGATTTTTGAATTTTTATATTTTTGTGAGCTTTTAGTCTGTAATGAATGTGCATTGGTATTTTTTAAAGTAACAAGTTGAACCTTTCAATTAGAAAAGATGGTGTCGAATTCATCCTCCTTCTCTTGTGAAAATGCCTGCTTTCTCTGGGGTGAAAATACATCTTGCACAGGCAGTTAGTGGTTTTACTAGGCCATTTGTTTTCAACATACAGAAACTCTAATGATCTCATACCCTAGAGTCGGAGTTAGTCCTCAGCCAAGTATAGGCCACTACCCCTTTATAAATGAGATTTAGGGGGGCACAGCCACACCCATTTGTTTACATATTGTCTATGGCTGATCAAGTTACAGTGGCAGAGTTGAGTAGTTGTGACAGAGACCATCTGGCTCACAAACTCTAAAATATTTACTATCTGGCCCTTTAAAAAAAAAGTTTGCCAACTCCGGCTCTAGCCTTTCTTACCAGCAATGACAAACATCTTTTGAATACTTTGTTTTTAATAATTTTTTTGACAAGCATGAAGAGTCAGATGGCAATATGTAAACACCTTATTGTAAACACAGTTCATTCCCAATTCCCACCCCTACCATCATAATCCAAAAATAAATTTTAAGGGGAAAAAAAATCTTAGTACTGTAGAAAAACATTGGTTTTCTTACTTTATTTTCTGGGATTTCTTAGCTTTGGTCTTTAGAAGGATCTAAGAGCAAACTCGAACAAAATGCTAATTGTACATGTTCAAGTAGAATATAGGTGCCAGGAATGTTACTGGATAAAAGGCATAATTCCTGTCTCATGTTAAGCTTACTTGCTCTGTCCAAGCCTGAATTTAGGCTTTCAAATCTGCTGTCTTTGGAATGCCTTTGGAAATGCTCTGTGGAAACTTTAGTTCTCACTTCCATTTGAGATCATATACACATCCCTCGTTTGATATGCCATTTCCCATTCTGGACCCTCTACCTTCATCCAGTGTGAGTGCTATGGAGAACAGGGAAGCCCCAGAAGAACCGATTCAGTCAAGTTACCCATTCCCTGCAGAACAGCATGTGCTCTGCCTTATCCAGGCCTAAATTGCCCTGAATTCCAGGTTGCCTAAGGAGACTGCTTTGATTTTAGGGCTTCTAAGTCCAGGTGATTCTCAGAAAGGCCAGAATTGGGCCCAGGAATCTGAACCATGCCACTTCTCCCTTAAGCCATCAGAGAGTCCACTAAATGCTCCACAGGAGTCTCTAGAGTATATAAATCCAAGACAAATCTGAGAACCACATCCAAAGTTTAGAAGCCAAAACAAATCAATACTAGAAATGTAGGTTGCAAGACAAATAGCAGGCATTTGGACGGCTACTGTCTGCCCTTCAGGTGCTCACCACATTGATGCTATGATGTTTCCAGTAAGGGCTGTGGATGGATTTCTGACCTACCCTTTATAGGACCTATCTATTTATGGGTCCTTGAAAAATGATGTACTCTTTGGGCTTGGCTGCTAAAGGCCAGACATCACCTGGCAGAGCATATTCTTGTCCCCGAAGCGAGCCAGCAGGATCCTTCCAGACACCTCAGTCCTCACTCCTCCTCCTCCCTTGCTGTGGCTCTCATCCATACTTTAGCTCACCAGCTTAACTCTCCGCCTTCTTCACTTCCCTCGCATTGTTTATTATATTTTCCTTTGTTGAGAAGTTTCTGGAGCCTCCAGACCCAGAAGACTTATGTGGAAATAATAAATCCAGGAAAGGTCTTTGCATTCCCCCGGTAGCTCCACCCCCGCTGCTCACCCTGGAATTCCTGGTCAGCAGTGGCTCCTTCCTGTGGCTTGCCGCTGAACCCTGCGCTGTGCCCAGTGAGGCCTCCCAGGATACCTGCTAGGAATATTAGTCATTCTTTATATCCGCTGCTCTGCTGTGGCTTCAGTTCAGCAGGAGAGAAATGAAATGGAGTGTAGACAGGGCTGTGAGCAAAGGATCTTTTTTGTGTGTTGGGATGGAGGGCTTTTTTTTTTACAAAGGCTCTCACCCAAAATCAGAGCCAAACTTCGCCTGAGTTCCTAAGGCATGCTGGCTCAGAGCTGCTGCTGGCTGTTGTTTGGCCTCCAAGCTGATCTGTATATTTTCTAGCTTGCCTCTCCATTGGCTGGATGAGGGTATGAGAACAGCTATTTTATTCAAAAGAAGAGAATCTTCATGGAGTCCACGGCTTTTCCTCTGAAACTGTTGTGTTCTTCTCAGAGCAGTAGCAACTTGATTACAGAGCACTTCCTTGAAAGTCCTAAAATAATGTCCTATTTCACACCAAATGTGAAACATCAGTTTCATTCCTTACAGAACCTAATCTTGATGAGTGAGATGGACAAGTAAACACAGAGGGGAATTTCTGACTTAGGGCTCTCCTGAGAAATATGGTATGACCCAAGTATGATCCACATTCTGGAGTTTATTAAAAGGCCGTCTCATTCATGGATTGAAATGCCTTCCTCAGCTCCAGGCAGCCTGCAGCCAGTCCTTCCTAGGGTCATCCTGGTCTTTCCTCCTGCAGGCCAGGTGGCACCTGCCAGCAGCTTGAGGGTAGAGTCAACCAGGGACTTATAAACCCAGAATTTTAAAACTTTTTTTTAAATGCTGATGTGTTTTTAAAAGGTTATGTTTTATGCCAAGAGCCTAATGGCAGAGAAGGATGTATGGAAACTCTTTGTGTTATCCACGTGAGATAGGTTCAATTCCGATCAACACTACTGTGAATTTTTTAAATCGGGCCAATTTCCTAGAGCCAGCCTGCCTGCTACCCCCTAGAGGTGTTTCAGTCAATCCTGGAGAAGCATGTTGTTTAACATGGCCAAACTCTATCTTACAGTACAATCACATTTCCATAGATGTGTGTGCATATATATCAGAAGCAGGCATCCCATCTTCTTCACCTGTAAGAGAATAACCAAGTCCTAGGGTATGGGTGAGGGTAATAACCACACAGTAACCCAATCATTTTGGAAAAGGCAAGACCTTAATCAAGTCATAAATCTGGATGGAGCTACTTTTCATGCTGAGAAATATATCGTGTTCTTCTACCAGATGCCAGGATCATGAGAGACATTAGCGTACCCCCTGCCAATGGAAACCCAAAGCTTACCCTAGAGGTGAAGAGACATTTGGGGAATGGAAAATGGGCTTGGATAGTTCCATTTTTCCAGGAATGTCTTAGTTAGTTTTCTTTGGGCAAATGTGCATGGGAATCATCTTGGCCGGGTTAGTTGACCAGCTCATTGGGAGGTCCCAGAAATCGGAGTGAAAATTAAAGTTGCTTGTCTTCTCCCACAGCCTTCTAGGGTCCAGCTGACAAATGGGAGTGAGTAACTGAGTTTTTCCAATATGAATTAATCATTCCTCTTAGCTGGCTGCTTGGTGCCAGCTCCTGCTCATTCTAAGCTCTTTAGTGACCATCTCTGCCACCCAAGAGAAGGCCAAACCAGAAATGTAAGGAGCCAGAAAAGGCACTGAAACTACTTCCCTACTTTTGCTCAGTCACCCTATGGCCTTAGAGTGAGGCTTGTACACACCATATACCACGAGCAGAATGGAGATCCCTCTATAAAGTTTACAGGACTGAGAGTTTTCCCGTTTTGTAAAATTAAATTAAGGAAAGGACTCCCAGACTGACTACACCAAGTGCCAAGTTTCATCCCGACACACATCATTTTTATAGTCAGTTTAACTCTGTGAAAAAATGGAGGATTGTAATGAAAATACTGACAGGCCTGGAGCCAGCTCATGAAGTAATAATGCCACATCTTTCATACTTTTACACAGCATGTCCTAATCAGCCACAGCTTTCTTTTCCTTTAGAAAGCAGTTAAATAAGTGAAAATTCCCAGAGTACTACTTTTTCTCCTCCTCTTTTAGATTGTATATTCTTTTCAGACCATTCTTCTTCGTTAACTGGGTTCAGTCCATTTCTAGCTTGTACGTTGTACAATCAGTTTATCAAGCTCAGGTGCCTTTTTCTGCACTGATTGGCTGGAGAGGGAAGAGGAGAAAAAATATGCACTCAGAGCTCTTGCTTCTGCTCATTAAGGCTAAGAACCCATCAAAATGAACCTTCGCTGTGTGACTCACTCATAGTGACTGGCAGCTAATGAATGCCTGAGTTGGCTTGAGCTAACCTACAAAGAAGCCCACAAATTAAGCCACTTGCCAAAAATCTTGGTGATTTTCGGCCCTTTGAATCAACAAAAAATCTGCTATATAATGACCATTGTATTGGAAATTCAGAGCTTCTTTGGAGACAGGTGCCACAAAGGCAACCTTGTGCTACCAACTTTAAAGTCAACCAGCATCTTCTGCTGCAGATTCAAGGGAGTGAAGCCAGGCTGCCAGGTCTCCCAGTTCTCTACCCCCATGTCCTTCTCACCTTTCAAACTCAGGCTGTTTCCCTGAGTCAGGCTGTTTGGTCACAGAAGCCAATGTAAAATCAAGAGACAAAGATGTAGAAAGTCAGTGAGGTCAATATGACAAAAGCAAAGCTGTCAACTAGTGTCACATTATAGGGTACATCTGGACCAATGCCCTGTCCTTGCTGGAGGGTATTGATTCTGTCATAGTTGGAACAAATAAGGAGGGGAACCCCCTGGTCTTTAATGCTTCCTTTTCCCTATTTCATATCAGTACATGGGGATGTCAGACCCATTCGGAGAGATGTCTTTTCTGGCATTTAAGAGGCATTTAAGATAAAATCAATCACAAATTTTTAAAAGGAGGCAATTTCATTATAATTTGGTTTTCCCATTGGGTACATGTGTCCCATTCTAAACTTTTCTCACTTTCCAGTTATTTAAAAAAAAAAAAAAAAAAAAAAAAAAAAACAGATGAAACTACAAAGAAGAAACCCTTCACATATATGTGAATCACACCTGGCTTTGATGCAGTTTAGAACCACTTTAGGTGGAGGAATGGGGCCTAAGGGCAATATTTTCTTTCACTGGTTAAGAAAGGTTGATAGAGAGAGACATTCTGCTGCCAGAATTCGACTTAGCTAGGCAGCCTTCCCAAATGCTGCTTCCTCCTCAGCCACCTCACTAACCCAAGCCCTTTAATAGCTGAGGCCTGAGAAGGAGAGAGCACCGTCTCTGCCTGCTGATTGCCTGTTTCCTGGGCTGGGTGTTGAGGTTTGGAAATGCTCCGCATGCACATAGCTGGGAGGGAAACAGAAAAGAGAGATGCTAGCCTGTTGCCTTAAATACTGTGAACTTCTTCACTGAAGCAAAAGGGAGGGATAGGAATGGTTTATTATTTGGCCTCTCAGAGGTGTGGAATCATTATTAGCACGTGTTTTTTTGGTGTCGTTATAAATATACAGATTGCTTGCCTTCCCAAAAAAAATGACAGATACTTTGTTTATTTTAACAAATGAGAAATGTCCGTGACAGAAAGGAACCATGTTACAAGCCAGGTTTTCTCATTAGCAGTGAAACATGGATAATTATTCACTGGGAACATACACAGTGGGAATTCATGTTAAATTCCTTATTTTGACTGTTGCTTCTGGCAATCCATAGAGAACACTGCATACACACAGAGATATACACATAAATATGTACATAAAAGCACAGAGCCTGTACTACATGTGCGAGAATACCAATCCTTAACACAGATTTTTACAAAACAAGCTATGTATTCAGTTAAAAGCCTTGAGAAACAGATTAATGACAGAAAAGGCAGGTGACTGACAATTTTGTTCATTTACTTAGGTTATAATTAGTTTATTTTGATCTTTCCCTTTAGTGTTGAAAGTAGACTTTCTTAAAAGTGTTTTCAATTCAAGATGAATAGTCACGATTTCTAGAAACCCCTTCTCTGTGGTCACCGCCCTGATGTGAAGGGAAATACAGTCATGTCTACAGCAGATGCACATTGCCTCAGGATTGAGAGGGTGTGTAAGGATTGTTGTAGTTAGGATATACATTCAGTAACTTTTAACAAAGACCCCCAGTACAGTAGCTTAAAGAAGGCAGAAGTGTATTCCAGTTTCAAGTAACCATCCAAAGGAAGATGTTCCAGGCCTGGTCTGACCCCAAGACCAAGGCAAAATGTCTTCAATTTCCTCTTGCTGTGACATCTCTGGAGTCTTGCCCATATCCACCTAGGCCAGGATGGCTTGCTGTACATACATGTTCTCAACAGCAGGTTAGAGGAAAGGGCAAGATGAACAAGTCCTTTTAAAGACCAGTTTCAGGAGATGTGCACAGCCCTCTCCCTCTCTACTGAATATAACCACATGCTCCACACTTTTTTGCAAGGAATGCTGGAAAATCTCTATTCCAAGAAACGATGTACCTCAAGTTCAGAGGTTCTTAGAGGAGGACAGATATGAAGGGACTAGCAGATTCAGCCACACACAGCAACCAGTCTGAAGTTGTCAGAAGCAAAGGTGACAAGCACAAATGAAAGTCATCTCTGAATTCAGCAGATGCATGAATGAAACTGAGCCCATAGCAGGAATTTTTAAGTAGGACAGATTATAAAATATTTGGGGAAATATTTTTAAATAGGCTGGTACAGCAATCTTTTTACACTTGTTAAAACTTCCTAGAAAAAGTACAGAAATGAATAGGCATAGTATGTAAAAGCAATGTTGCTTTTATTTTGGGTAATTTCACTATATACAAAATAAACCGAATGGTGTATAGAGAACCCCCACGCTCTCATCACCACCTTCTGCCATTCTTATTTGTACTTTAACTCATGCCCCACTCTATCCCTACTCTATTATTCTTTTAGGTAAAATGTGTATACATTGAAATACATCTTAACTGCATAAATGTAACAGACACACCCATGTAGTCACATCTCTATCAAACATATACTTGACCATTTGATTTTTTTTTTCTATTTTTTTTTCTCTCTCTGCTTCACTTTGGCTAATTTGTATTATTGCATCTTCAGTTTCACAGATATTTTTCTATAGTATTTAATCTTCCTTTAATCCTATCCAGTGAATTTTTTATTTCAGAAAATATATTTCATTTATAGAAGTCCAGTTGATTTTCTATGACTTCCATTTTCTTCCTCAGTATGTGCACGCTTTTCTTTAAATACGTAACACATTGTAACACTGTTTTCATATCCTTGTCTACCAGTTCCATCATCCTTGTCATTTCTGGAACTGTTTCCATTCACTGATTTTTGTCTCAGTTACATATTACATTTTCCTCCTTGACTTGTCAAGTAATAGTTGGCTATATGCTAGTCAGTGCAGATTTTACATCAAATGTCTGGATTTTGTTGTCTTCCTGTAGAGGTTGTTGGGTTTCTCTTCTATTAAGTTATTCAAAGTTAAATTTGATGTTTTTAAGTATAGAGCTGATCTAGAGTAACCTTTACTCTAAGGCCTTTCTGGGATCTCTACTAAATGCCCTGGATGATTGACAGTTAAATTCCAATCTTGCTGGTCAGAACACGAAGGCCTTCCAGCCCTATTTGAAGTTTGGAAAATATAAAGCTCACAGCTCCCTGGTAGCTCTTTGCTAAACATTGCAGATTTTAACCTGATGCACATCTTTAGTTGGGCCAAATCTCAAGAGGAATTTATGAAGATTTTTGGAGCTCTTTTTTTGTGTAGCACCCTCATCTACAGAATTCCACTCAGTAGCATCCACTTGCCTCTGTCTCTTCAAACTCTATTCTTTGTCTCATCAATTTGTCTAGACTATTGTGCTCTGTTTGGAATATCCCTCTGTTATGGGTTGAATGGTAGCCCCATAAAAGATGTTGAAATCCTAACCCCCAGTACCTGTAGATGTGCCCTTATGTGGAAATAGGGTCTTTGCAGATGATCAGCTTAAGATGAGGTCATTCACGTGGACCCTAATCCAACATGACTGGTATCCTTATGGAAAAGTGAAATTTAGATATATGCAGACATGCACACAAGGCAAAACACCATGTGAACATGAAGACAGCGCAGAGTGGTGCATCTGCAAGCCGAGGTACACCCAAGATTGCCAGCAAACCACCAGAAACTAGGAGAGGCATGAAACAGATTCTTCTCTCACAGCCCTCAAATGGAACCAACTTTGCCAACACTTTGCTCTCGAACTTCTAGCCTCCAGAACTATGAGACAGTGAATTCATCTTATACAAGCCAAAGCCACACAGTTTGTGGTCCTTTATTATGGCAACCCTGGAAAACTAAATATACCCTTCCATGCCTTGAAGCTCACAATGTGCCTCCAGGGAAATCACAGAGCTCACTTGGTCTGTTTCCTTTTTTCTAGGGATCACAGTCTTCTAGTTTCTGTTGTCTAATACCTGAAAAGAGTTATTTCACACATTTTTATCCCATTTTTTAGTATTTCTTTTTTTCAATTTTTTTTCTCTGTTTTTCACAATGGAAAATTTCTGTAGAACTTAAAGTTCACTGACACTCCTGCCATCTCTAATCTGATAAGATTGTCTAATTTTTATTTCATTTTTTAAACTGTTAAGCTCTAGAAGTTTTTATAGTTTCTACTTTCCTACTGATATACTGTCTGTCCATTTATTATAAGTGTATTTTCCTTTAAGTCCTTAAACATATGATAACTGCTTAAAGTTCCTGTCCACTCACTGCAGCATTTGTAGCATCTCAGGATTGGTTTCTTTTGACAGCTCTTTTGCTGAAATATTGGTCTCATTTCTTGTCTGGTGGTTTTTGACGATTCTTGTCAACTGATTTTGAATATTACAGATCATGTATCATGGAGGCTCTGAATTATGTTATGTTCCTCTGAAGAATATTTATTTTTGGTCTAACAGGCAATTAACTCAAACTCTAGCCTCTATCTTCCTTGCGGTAGGCAGCAACTGAAATCTCTACTCCGTTCTTTTAGCTTCTAGCTGCTGCTCTTTTGCCGGGCCCTCTGGAGGCCAGGTTTTGGGATCAGGTAAAATTTATGTATAAATCTGAAGTTCATCACCTTTGTTGCTCTTCTGTGACTTGCTCCTAAAGTTATCAGCTGTCCTAACAGGCCCCAGACTCTGACCTCTGAAATCACAAGCCAGTGAAGCTATAAGCTTTCCAGCTCCCTAAGCCATTTTCAGGCAAAAAAAACACAAGCAGGAAAATTATACTTGTTGAAACTTCCCGTTTTGTAGGCTAGATACCTGTCCTATTTCTGCCACTGTTTTTGGTAATTCTTCAGTGTTTTCAAGTAGTAATTGTTTCTTGGAGTTTGTTTTGTTTTTGTTTAGATTTTATGATTGCTATCTGCAGGAAGATAAGTCCAACTAAGTTATTCACCATTCATGGAAGCTAGAATCCTCAGTTGAGTTGTTTTAAGAGTTTTTCTGGCCAAGATCTACTCTGTTTCTGTTTTGCAAAATTTGAACCATTCTTACCCTCTGCTTTAATTCCTTATCTTTATGATAACCCTGTTGTTAGTCTACTTCTAAATATTCAAGATCCAGAAATAAATGCTCTCCTAAATTATATAAAGAGATAGGTGTCCAACAATGAGAACACATGGACACAGGGAGGGGAACATCAGACACTGGGGCCTGTCAGGGGGTAGGGAGCTAGGGGAGGGATAGCAGTGGGTGAGGGGATTGGGGGATAGCGTTTAGGAAAAATACCTAATGTAAATGACTAGGTGATGGATGCAGCAAACCACCATGGCACGTGTATACCTATGTAACAAACCTGCACATACTGCACATATACCCCAGAACTTAAAAAGTATAATTTTTAAAAAGGGAGATAGGTGTCCATGACATTGAATGTAATATTTTGATTATACAAAATGCTTTTATTTCTGATTTTACTACCTTGGGATTTTTCATCATTTAAACATGAGTCAGAATAAAGTTCACCTTTTATATTACCAGAGGTAGGGAGATTATTGTGAGAAAAATATGTTCGGTCAGTTATTTTTATGCACAAATGAAACCATTAATTCATTCCAACAATTCTTATTAACCATTTATTTGCCACCTAACCTCTTTAATATTTTTTTTCTTTCTGAACCTCCATGTTATTACATGGTCTCAATTTTCCTCTTCTCTCTCAAACCATTTCTTCTTAGGCTCCTTTGATATCCCTTCTTCCTTCTTCAATCACTGAATGCCAGAGTTCTTCCAGTGTTTTGTCCTGAGGCCCGATCTCTTTCCATTGATAATTTTGTCCACACATACCTATAAGACAAGTTCCCCAAATCTGTGTCTCCAGCTCTTATTTCTACCTTAGCTTCCATCTTTATCATCCTGATGGATTTTTTCATCTTGGGGTTCCATCACAACCTTTAAATGAAAGCAAATTAAAACTACATTTTTCCATCCTCAAGGGTGGTGATAAGGAAGAGCTTCTCTTCCTGACTTACCTATTTCTATTAATGGTCTCACTAGTGTTCCAAACTCTTTAGCTCTTCTTCACATCTTCCCCTTTCTTCCTCACACTCTGTCAGAGCTGCTTTTGCAAATATGTCTCTTTTTTTTTTTTTTTTTTTTTTTTTTTTTTTTTTTTTGCCGCATTTGAATGGATACAGACTCTCTCAAGCTAGTGCATCTTGCAAAGAACCACCTTAATGAGCCTTCTAAAGCCAGCCTATATCGTATCACTTCCACTCACAGGCATGTTCAAGGATTCCCAAAAGACCAGATTCTGGCCTTCAAGCCCCTCTCCATTTCAACTCCTACCCACAATGCTGGCTTTATCTGTGTTTCCCAAGGTCCAGCCAAGTCAACTAGTCTTTACTCCCAACCTCACTACAAGTTTTCTCATCTTTGTACCTTTCCTTACATTGCTTCTTCCAGAATACTCTCCCCTTCCTACTGTATATCCCTGGTCTCTGCCCATATCATCGTTCCTAAATAACCTTCCTTTTTTTTAATAGATAGAATTCAATAGGACTTGGTTAAACAAGTATTGGAGAACTGCACAAGTTCTGTGATACTTACGGAGCAATCACAGAGGTATCAATCGCCAAAAGCAGCTACTATCACTAGGGCTGAGGGAAAAAGGGAAGAGGTTGGGATTATTAGAGATTATTTTATTTTTTTCTATTAATTTCAGTAGGTTTGTGGGGAACAGATGTTGTTTGGCTACATGGATAAGTTCTTTAATGGCCTGATTTATGAGATTTTGGTACACCCATCACCTGAGTGTATGCTGTACCCAATGTGTAGTCTTTTATCCCTCATCCTCCTCCCACGCTTCCTTCTGAGTCCCCAGAGTCCATTGTATCATTCTTATGCCTTTGCATCCTCATAGCTTAACTTCCACTTATGAGTGAGAATATACAGTGTTTGGTTTTCCATTCCTGAGTTACTTCACTTAGAATAATTGTCTCCATTTCTATCCAGGTTGTTGCAAATGCCATTATTTCATTCCTTTTTATGGCTGAGTAGTATTTCATGGGGGATGAGATAGATAGATATATATATATATATATATATATATATATATATATATATATATGTGTGTGTGTGTGTGTGTGTGTGTGTGTGTGTGTCACAGTTTCTTTATCTATTCATTAATTTTGCAGTTACAAATTCTGCTGTTATAAACATGCATGTGCAAGTGTCTTTTCTTTGTAAAGATTTCCTTTCCTCTGGGTAGATACCCAGTAGCAGGATTGCTGGATCATATGGTAGAGCTATTTTCAGTTCTTTAAAGAATCTCCATACTGTTTTCCATAGTTCCACCAGCAGTGTAAAAGTGTTTATTTTTTGATTTGCTGATTATGGTCATTCTGGCACAAGTAAGGTGGTATCATATTGTGGTTTTGATTTGTATTTCTGATAGTGATGCTGAGCATTGTTTCATAAGTGTGTTGGCCGTTTGTATGACTTCTTTTGAGAATTGTCTATTCCTGTCCTTAGCCCAATTTTTGATAGGATTATATGGTTCGTTTTTGTTTTTGTTTTTTGCTGATTTGTTTTTGTTCCTTGTGGATTCTGGATATTAATCCTTTGCCAGATGCATAGTTTGTGAAAATTTTCTCCAGCTCTGAGAGTTGTCTGTTTATTCTGCTGATTATTTCCTTTGCTGTTCAGAAGCTTTTTAGTTTAATTAAGTTCCATCTATTTATCTTTGTTTTTATTGCTCTTGCTTTGGGGTTCTTGGTCATGAAGTATTTGCTGAAGTTTAGAAGGGTTTTTCCAGTGTTATCTTCTAGAATTTTTATGGTTTCAGGTCTTAAAGTCCTTGATTCATCTTGAGTTGATTTTTGTAAAAGGTGAGAGATGAGGATCTAGTGTCATTCTCCTCTGTGTGGCTTGCCAATTATCCCACCACCATTTGTTGAATAGGGTGTCCTTTCCTCATTTTATGGTTTTGTTTGCTTTGTTGAAGATCAGTTGGCATAAGTATTTGACTGTATTTCTGGGTTCTCTATTCTGTTCCGTTGGTATTTGTGCCTATTTTTCATACCAGTACAATGCTGTTTCGGTGACTATTGCCTTATAGTTTGAAGTCAGGTAATGTGATGCCTCCAGATTTGTTCTTTTTGCTTAGTCTATGCAGACTCTTTTTTGGTTCCATATGAATTTTAGGATTGTTTTTGCTATTTCTGTATAGAATGATGGTGGTATTTGGATGGCAATTGCATTGAATTTGTAGGTTGCTTTTGTCAGTATGGTCATTTTCACAGTAGTGATTCTGCCCATCTTGGAACATGGGATGTGTTTCCATTTGTGTCATCTCTGATTTCTTTCAGCAGTGTTTTGTAGTTTTCCTTGTAGAGGTCTTTCACCTCCTTGGTTGGGTATATTCCTAAGTATTTCAACTTTTTTGCAGCTATTGTGAAAAGGGTTGCATTCCTGATTTGATTCTCAGCTTTGCTGCTGTAGTCATATAGTAGGGCTACTGAATTGTGTACGTTAATTTTGTATCCTGAAACTTTGCTGGATTCATTTATCAGTTCTAGGTGCTTTTTGGAGGAGTCTTTAGGGTTTTCCACGTTTGACTTCCTCTTTACTGATTTGGGTGTCCTTTATTTCTTTCTCTTGTCAGATTGCCATGGCCAGGACTTCCAGTACTATGTTGAAGATAAGTGGTAAAAGTGGGCATTCTTGTCTTGTTCTGGTTCTCAGGGGGAACTTTTCCCCATTCAGTATAGTGTTGGCTGTGAGTTTGTCACAGATGGCTTTTATTACCTTAAGGTATGTCTCTTCCATGCCAATGTTGCTAAGGGTTTTAATCATAAAGCAATGCTGGATTTTGTCAGGTGCTTTTTCTGCATCTATTGAATGATTATGTGGTGTATCTCATTTTTTGACTTGCAAATGTTAAACCATCCCTGCATCCCTCCTATGATACCAAATTGATCAAGGTGGATTATCTTTTTGATATGCCATTGGATATGGTTAGCTAGTATTTGTTGAGGATTTTTACATTAATGTTCATCAGGGATACTGTTCTGTAATTTTCTTTATGTCCTTTTCTGGTTTTGGTTTTAGGATGATACTGGCTTCATAGAATGATTTAGGGAGGACTCCCTCTTTCTCTATTTTTTGGAATAATTTCAATAGGATTGGTACCAACTCTTCTTTGAATGTCTGATAGAATTCAGCTGTGAATCCATCTGGTCTTGGACTTTTTTGTTGGCAATTTTTTTTATTACCATTTCAATCTCTCTGCTTGTTATTGATCTGTTCAGAGTGTGTTTTTTTTTCTGATTTAATCTAGGAGGGTTGTATATTTCCAGAAATTATCCATCTTCTCTAGGTTATCTTATTTGTGTGTGTAAAGGTGTTCCTAGCAGCCTTGAATGATGTTTTGCATTTTTGTGGTGTTAGTTATAACATCTCTCATTTTGTTTCTGAGCTTATTCGAATCTTCTTTTCTTGGTTAACTCACTAATGGTCTATCAGTTTTGTTTCTCTTTTTACAGAATTAGCTTTTTGTTTCATTTATCGTATTTTTTGTTTGTTTGTTTCAATTTCCCTTCTTCTGCCGGGTTTGGGTTTGGTTTGTTCTTGTTTCACAAGTTCCTTGAGGTGTAACCTAAGATTGTCTATTTGTGCTCTTTCAGAATTTTTGATGGAGACATTCGATGCTATGAACTTTCCTCTTAGCATCACCTTTGCTGTATCACAGAGGTTTTGATAGATTGTGTCGCTATTGTTCAGTTCAAAGAATTTTTTAATTTCTCTCTTCATTGTTGATCCAATGATCATACAGGAGCAGGTTATTTAATTTCCATGTATTTGCATGGTTTTGAAAGTTCATTTTGGAGTTGATCTCCAATTTCATTCCATTGTGGTCTGAGAGAATACTTGATATAATTTTGACTTTTTAAATTTACTGAGACTTGTTTTATGGGCTGTAATATAGACTATCTTGGAGGCTGTTCCATGTGCTGATGAATACAGTGTATATTCTGCAGTTGCTGGGTAGAAGATTCTGTAAATACCAGTTAATTCCATTTGTTCTAGGGTATAGTTTAAGTTTATTGTTTCTTTGTTGACTTTGTCTTCAGGACCTGTCTAGTGCTGTCAGTGGATTATTGAAGTTCCCACTATTATTGTGTTGCCATCTATCTCATTTCTTAGGTCTAGCACTGATTGTTTTATAAATTTGGGAACTCCAGTGTTAGGTGCATATATATTTAGGATTGTGATATTTTCCTTTTGGACTAGTCCTTTTATCATTATATAATGTCCCTCTTTCTCTTTTTTAACTGCTGTTGCTTTAAAGTCTCTTTTGTCTGGTATAAGAATAGCTATTTCTGCTTACTTTTGGTGCCCATTTGTATAAAGTATCTTTTTCTACCTCTTTAAGTTTATGTTAGTCTTTAGGTGTTAGGTGAGTCTCTTGAAAACAGCAGATACTTGGTTGGTGATTTCTTATTAATTCCACCATTCTGCATCTTTTAAATGGAACATTTAGGCCATTTACATACAACATCAGTATTGAGGTATGTGGTACTAGTCTATTCATTGTGCTAGCTGTTGTCTCAGAGTGTGTGTGTGTGTGTGTGTGTGTGTGTGTGTGTGTGTGTTATTGTTTTATACATCCTGTGAGGTTTATGCTTTACAAAGTTATATTTTGATGTATTTTAAGGATTTGTTTCAAGATTTAGAGCTCCTTTTAGTAGTTCTTGTAGTGCTGGCTTGGTAGTGGCGAATTCTCTCGGCATTTGTTTGTCTCAAAAAGACTATCTTTCCTTCATATATGAAGCTTAGTGTCACTGGATACAAAATTCTTAGCTGATAATAGTTTTGTTTAAGGAAGCTAAAGATAGGATCCCAGTCACTTCTAGCTTCTAGGGTTTCTGCTGAGAAATCTGCTGTTAATTAGGTAGGTTTTTCTTTTTAGGTTACCTGACACTTTTGCCTTGTAGCTTTTTAGATTCTTTTCCTTTGTCTTGACTTTAGATAACCAGATGACTATGTGCCTCGACAATCTTTTTGCAATTAATTTCCTGGGTGTTCTTTGAGCCTCTTGTATTTGGATGCAAGGCCAGGGAAGTTTTCCTCGATTATTCCCTAAACGTATAGATATTTTTCAAACATTTAGATTTCTTTTCTTCCTTGGGAACATCAATTATTCTTAAGTTTGCTCTTTTAATATAATGCCAAACTTCTTGGAGGCTTTGTTCATTTGTTTTAATCTTTTTTTTTTTCTTTGTCAGATTGGGTTAATTCAAAATACTTATCTTTGAGTTCTGAAGTTCTTTCTTCTACTTGTTTTAACCTATTGGTCTTTCCTGTGTATTTTGCATTTCTCTGTTCTTCATTTCCAGAAATTCTGATTGTTTTTTATTTATACTGTCTATTTCTCTGGAGATTTTTCTATCTATATCTTGTATGTTTTTTTTTTATTATTTCTTTAAGTTGGTATTCACCTTTCTCTGGTGCCTCCTTGAGTATCTTAATTATTGACCTTCTGCATTCTTTTTCTGGTAATTCAGAGATTTATTCTTGGTTTGGAGCCATTCCTGTTGAGCTACTGTGATATTTGGAGTGTTGTTTTATCATATTACCAGAACTGTTTTTTGGTTCTTTTTCATTTAGGTAGACTATGTCAGAGGGAAGATCTGGGGCTCAAGGGCTGTCCTTCAGATTCTTTTTTCCCAAAGGGCAAGCTCTTGATGTGGTGCTCTTCCACTTCCCCTAGGGATGGAGCTTTCTAAGAACTGAACTGCAGTGATTGTTATTTCTCTTCTGGGTCTAGCCCTGAAGCAGAGCTACTGGTCTTCTGGCTGGTACTGAGAAGTGTTTGTAAATAGTCCTGTGATGTGGTTCATCTTCAGGTCTCTCAGCCATGGATACCAGCACCTGCTCTGGTGGTGGCAGCAGGGGAGTGAAGTGAACTGTGTGAGGATCCTTGTAATATAGTTTTGTTTAGTGTGCTGGTTTTGTGTTGGTTGGCCTGCAGCCAGGAGATGGCACTCTCAAGAGAGCACCAGCTGTGATCGTATAGGTAGGATGAAAGCTTGCCCTAGGGTCACCTGGGTAAGTTTGGGTTTCTCAGGCAGTGGGCAGGGCCATAGATCTCCCAACAGGTTATGTCCTTTTTCTTCAGCTACCAGGGTGGGTAGAGAGAGACTATCAGGTTGGGGCAGGGTTAGGCATGTCTGAGCTCAGAATTTCCTTGGACTGGGCTGGCTGGAACTGCTGTAGGGGATGGGATGTGGTTCTCAGGCCAATGGAGTTACATTCCCAGGGAGATTATGACCGCTTCTGCTGTGTCATACAAGTTGCCAGGGAAGTGGGGGAAAGCTGGCAATGACAGGCTTCACCCAGCTCCCATGCAGCCCAAAAGGCCAGTCTCACTCCTGCCATGCCTCACCAACAGCACCAAGTTTATTTGCAGGCAGCCAGTGAGCAGGGCTGAGAACTTGGCCAGGTTTCACACCTCCACTGCCATGGCTTCTGTGCTTCCTGTTAACCCCCCTCCCCAGGATTCTGTCCAGGAAACTTCACATCCACTCCAAATTGTTACAAAGTTCAGCTGGAAATTTCCTTCTCCCTGTGGTCTTTCCCCAGTTCCACTGGCAGCCCTTTCCAAGGACCCCTGCAAGACAGAGTCAGAAATGGCTTCCCCAGGAACTGAGCGCCAACAGGGCTATTCCCACTGCTACTTCTACCCCTGTATTTTTCTGAGCTGTCTAAATTCGTCTGACCTCTAGGTAAGGTCAAATCCTCCTGTGATCTAGACCTTCAGCCTCCCCAGTGAGGATGTGCAGTTGGGGGCAGATCTTCACCCTTTCACACTTTGGGCACTCCCAGTTCTTTGGTTGTCTCATGGCATCTACAGTGGCAGGCTGCTTCCTTGAAAGGGCCTTTGGATTCTCTGGGCTTTCCTGTTATGTTCCTGTGATCGTTCTTGGAGCAAAAATTCACAATGTAAGTCTTCACATGCTGCTCTATCCATCTGAGTAGAAGCTGCAAGTTCGTTCTGTCTCCTCTCTGTCATTTTTGCCATCAGGATTATTAGATTTTAGAAGCTTGGAGGAGAGGCCACAATGAACTGGGACTCAGAGCTCTGCAGGGAGAGGGGGCAGGTGCAAGTTGGTGCCAGGATCTCCGAGAGGGTACATTAAGGCAGCTTCCAAAGTGTGGGAAAAGCAAATTGCAAACTAGGACCAACTACTGACAATGAAACCAGCTCCACTGCAGGGTGAAGACCCTAAATAGTCTTCGTATATAACATTTCTTCCATGACCCCTTCATTGGCTGAGTTGCATTTCACTATATATCAACCCAAGCAATATAGATTTAAATAGGTCCACTTTGCCCTTGCACTTGGCTTTTTGGGAGAGAGAATACGAGGGGTAAGAATGAGTTTGAGACTATATTAAGAAATTTGGGAACCTAAAAGCACCTTAAAGATTATATCATCGGAACATAAGTGAACCTTTAACATCATCAAATATTCTCACTTACAAATTAGGAAACAGAGGCCAGTGAACCCTGTTGAAACCTAAAGTTCTCCTTCAGAGTCAGGAATCTGAGTAAATAACCTTCAAAGTAACAAAGCCAGGATTATAAAAATAATAATTTCTTAAAACTGATCTTAGCCCTGGTAAGTTTCAGAGCTTTACAGTTAGTTACACCCTCGAGATACTTTGGGTTCAGTTACAGATCACTGCAATAAAGTGAGTCACACAATATTTTTTGTTTCTCAATGCATGTAAAAGTTAAGTTTACGCTATATTATAATGGTCTTGCACACTTAGTGGATTACATCTAAAAAATAAAATCACATACGTGCCTTAATTTTCAAATACTTCATTGCAAAAAAAAAAAAAAAATGCTAACAATTTTCTGAGCCTTAAGCGAGTCTAATCTTTTTGCTGGTGGAGGGTTCAGCTGATGGTTGCTGAACATTGGAATGACTCTGGTGGTTTCTTAAAAGACAACCAACAATGAAATATGCTGCGTTGATTGATTCATCTCATCAAAGATTCCTCTGTAGCATGCGATGCTGTTTGATAGGATTTTATTCACAGTTGAACTTTTTTCAAAATTGGTGTCAATCCTCTCAAACCCTGCCACCGCTTTATTAGGTTTGTATGATATTCTAAATTCCTTGACATCATTTCAACACTGTTCACAGCAACTTCACCAAGAGTAGATTCCATCTCAAGAAACCAGGTTCTTTGCTCGTCTCTGAAAAGTGACTCCTCATCCATTCAAGTTTAATTGTGATGTTGCAGCAGTTCAGTCACATCTTCAGGCTTACTTCTCCTTCTAGTTCTCTTGTTATTTCTACTACACCTGCAGTGACTTCCTCAACACTGAAGTATTGAACCCCTCAAAGTCATCCATGAGGGTGGGAATCAGCCTCTTCCAAATTCTTGTTCATGTTGGTATTTTAACCTCCTCCCATGAATCATGAATGTTTTTAATGGCATCTAGAATGATGAATACTTTCCAGAACATTTTTTATTTATTTTTCCCAGATCCATTAGAGGAATTACTATCCATGGCAGCTATAGCATTATGAAATTTGTTTCTTAAAAAATGAAACCTAAAAATTGACATTACGCTTTGATCCATGGACTGCAGAATGGATGTTAATGTTAGCAGAAATGAAAACACGAATCTCCTTGTACATCTCCATCAGAGGTCTTGGATGGACAGGTGCATTGTCAATAACCGGTAATATTTTGAAAGAAGTCTTTTTCTCTGAGAAATAGATCTCTAGAGTGGTCTTAAAATATTCTGTAAACCATGCTATAAACAGATGTGCTGTCATCCAGGCTTTGTTGTTCCATTTATAGAGCACAGGCAGATTAGATGTAGCATAAGGAACCTAGGGTTGTCAGAATTAGAGATGAGCATTGGCTTCACCATAAAGTCACCAGATGCATCAGCCCCTAACAAGGGAGTCAGCCTGTCCTTTGAAGCTTTGAAGCCAGATATTGACTTCTCCTCTCCAGCTTTCAAAATCCTAGATACCATCTCTTTCCAACAGAATAGTGTTTCATCTATACTGAAAATCTCTTGTGTTTAACGTAGCCACCTTCATCAGTGATCTTAGCTAGATTTTCTGAATAACTTGCTTTAACTTGCACTTTTATGTTAGGGAGACTGCTTCTTTCCTAAAACCTTAGGAACCAACCTCTGCTAGCTTCCAACTTTTCCTCTGCAGCTTCCTCAACTTCTCAGCCTTCATACATTTGAAGAGACTTAGGGCTTGCTCTGGATTAGGTATTAGCTTAAGGGAATGTTGTAGCTGGTTTGATCTTCTAACCAGACCACTAAAACTTTCTCCATATCAGCAATGAGACTATTTTACTTATCATCAATTTTTTGCGTTCACTGGAGTGGCTCTTATGTCATTCAAGAACTTTTCCTTTGCATTCACAACTTGACTAACTATTTGGCACAAGAGACCTATCATAGCTTTTGGCATACCTTCCCCAATAAGCTTAATCATTTCTAGCTTTTGATTTAAAGTGAAAGATGTGCAACTTTTTCTTTCTCTTGAACACTAACAGGCTACTGTAGGGTTGTGAATTAGCCTAATTTTAATATTGCTGCATCTCAGGGTATAGGGAGGCCCCAGGAGAGGGAGGAAGATGGGCAAATAGCCATTCAGTTGAGCAGTCAGAAAACAAACAATATTTATCAATTAAGTTTCTCTTTTTATATGGGCATGGTTCATGGCACCCCAAAACAGTTGCAGTAGTAACATTAAAGATCACTGATCACAAGTAACCATCACAGATGATAATGAAAGCTTTTGAAAATTCAACACAGAGACATAAAGTATGCACATGCTGTTAGAAAATGATGCCGGTAGACTTGTTCAGCACAGGGTTGCCACAAACCTTCAATTGGTAACAAATGCAGGATCTATGAAGTGCAATAAAGCAGAGCCCAATAGAATGAGGTATGCCTGTACTGTGAAGGCAGCTTCTCAAAGACCGCTTAGTTGCTTCTTCTGCTGGGTCTTGTGTTCCAAGAACTCCACCTCCATGGCAGGCCTGCCCTGGGAAACATCTCTACCCTCATCTCAGCTCCCAGAGGAGCAGCAGGCTGGGAGGCCCTGGGAAAAGGACCAGGACCCAAGGCTCGGATGGGCCAAGAGAGGTTTCCTGGCTGCTCACTGCGGCCTCGATTCCAAGAAGGAGGGAGGATTCTGGATGCAATTTTTGTGCAAACATTCCTCTTATTTAGCTGACTAAGGTTTCTGACTCCCAGATAAGTAACTTCTTCCCCCATAGAGACAAACGTAGGGGTTGCTACCCTTCCTTTATCTGCCTAAATACTCTCTCAGAGAATGTGCCGATAAAATTACCATTTCAACTATTTTTAAGTGCACAGCTTGATGCCACTGCATACATCTACCTTGTTGTGCAGGTATCCCCACTATCTCCAGAATTTTTTTGTCAACTGAAACTCTGAACTCCCCTTTCCTACCTTCTCCCAGCCTCTGGTAACCACGATTCCACTTTCTGCTTCATTGCTTTTAAGGCTATATAGTATCCCATCATACATATATACCACATTTTGTTTACCCGTCTCTTGTTGGATATTTGGGTTGTTTAAATCTTTTGGCTATTATGAATAATGCTGCTATGAACATAGGTATACAATTATCAAGTGTCTGCTCTCCATCCTTTTGAATATGTACCCTAAAGTAGAATTGCTGGAGCATATGATAATCCTATATTTAATTTATTAAGGGCCCACCATACTGTTTTCCACAACAGCTGCTCCATTTTATATTCCCACTAGCAGTGCACAAGGGTTCCAATTTTGTCATGTCTTTGCCAACATTTAAATTTGGGTTTCTTTTAATACCCATCCTGGTGTGTATGCAGTGGTAACTCATGGTAGTTTTCATTTGAATTTTCTGAATGATTAATTGAGCATCTTTTCATGTGTTTATTGGCCATTCACGTATCTCTTTTGAAGAAATGTCTGTTCAAGTCCTTTGTTTATTTAGGCATTTCCCCAAACTGGGTGGTTAGTTATCAAATTTTTAAAATTCTTCATACATTCTAGATATTAATCTCTTTTTCAGTCTATAATTTGCAAATATTTTCTCTCATTCTGTGAGTTGCCTTTTCACTCCCTTCATAGTGTTATACGATGTGTAAAAGATTCTAAATTTTAGTTGAATCCACTTCATTTTTTTCTTTTGTTGCCTATATTTTAGTGTCATATCTAAGAAATCATTGCCAAACCCAATGTTATTAAAGTTTTCCCGGTGATTTTTTTTGTAAGAGTTTTATACTTTCAGCTCTTAGGTTTAGGTCTCTCACCCATTTTAATTTTTATACATACTGTAAGTCATTTGTTTGCATATGGATATCCAGTTTCCGAGAACCATTTGTTGTCAAGATTGTCCTTTCCCCATTGACTGGTCATGACACTTGACACCCTTGACAAAAATCATTTGACCATATATTTAAAAGTCTGTTTTTGGTCTCTATGTCTATCTTTATGCCAGTACAGTACTGTTTTGATTACTAAGTTTTGAAATCAGGAACTATGAATCCTCTTTGTTCTTCTTTTTCAAGGTTGTTCTGGGATTTTGGATATGCAATATAAACTTTAGGATGAGATTTTCTATTTGCAAAATACAACATTGGCATTTTGATAGGCATTGCATTGAATTGGTAGATCACTATGGGGAGTAATGACATCATAACAGTATTAAGTCTCCTAATCCATAAATACAAGTTGTCCTTCCGTGAATTTGTATCTTCTTTCATTTCTTTCAGCAGTATTTTGCAGCTTGTAGTGTTCAAGATTTTTGTCTCTCAGTCCATTTTGTGCTGCTATAACAGAATACCTGAGACTAGGTAATTTCCACAGTCCTACTTCACATCCTCCAAAAGGGAGGACAGCTTTGTCTTCACAGGGCCAAAGGTGGAAGTGCAAAGAAACAAATAAGGGCTGAACTCACCCTTTTAAAATGTCATTAATCCAACCCGTAAGGACTGATCACCTCTTATAGGTCTCACCTCGTAATGTTACAGTGGCGATTAAGTTTCAACATGAGTTTTGGAGGAGACAAACATCTAAACCACAGTAGCCTCCTTAAGTTTATTCCTAAGTGCTTTCTTCTTTTTGATGCTGTTGTGCGTGAACTTTTTTCTTTTCTGATTGTTACTGTAACATCTGTCTCATTTTTTGTCAGCAAAATAACTCAAAGGGCCAAACCCAAAGCCAGGTGGGGGAAGTATAACCCCTCTCTCATGGGAGAGCACCGTCAAGTTGCAGGGTAGAATCAACAGATACATGATCCAATTCTTCACTTCTTCATGTAACATCACATCCCATACGGAGCTTCCAGGGGTCTGTGTTTAGGTTATTTTTTTAGAGCCCTCCCTTCCAAATAGTCTGCTCCTACCCTCTCACTGCACATTACCTCAGGAAGAACAAAGATGAAGTGGAAAAAATAAATGAGCAAAGAAATGAAGGAGGTAGCAAGGTGCCCTGCTGGACAAGTATCAGGTATGGGAAAGTCAGGAGTCAGAAGGCCTGCCATACAATCTCAGGAAAGTCTCCTAACATCTCTAGGCCTCAGTTTCTTCCTCTAGTGGATGGTAGGTTGGATGATTTCTAAGGATTCTTCATCTTGCATAAATTTTAATAGTTCTATCCCAGGATTGAAAACAAGAAATATTAGGTCAGGTGCTGTGGCTCACATCTGTAATCGTACCACTTTGGGAGGCTGAGGCGAGTAGATCACTTGAGGCCAGGAACTCAAGACTGGCCTGGCCAACATGGTGAAACCTTGTCTCTACTTTAAAAAAAAAAAAAAAAGACACAGCTGCCAAGATGGCCGAATAGGAACAGCTCTAGTCTGCGGTTCCCAGCAAGAGCATGCTGGAAGACGCGTGATGTCCACATTTCCAACTGAGGTACCAGGTTCATCTCATTGGGACTGGTTAGACAATGGGAATAGTCCAAGGAGGGCAAGCTGAAGCCAGGTGGGGCACTGCCCACCTGGGAGGTGCAAGGGGCCAGAGAACTCGCTCTACCAGCCAAGGGGCGCCATTAGGGATGTTTCCGGACACTCTAGCACTCTGGCTCAGATACTGCACTTTTCTCACGGTCTACACAACCTGCAGACCAGGATACTCCCTCCAGCGCCTACAATGCCAAGCTAAAACATCTCCATTGCTCAGAAATGACAAATATAATAAAAATGCCATGGACAAGGGCACAATGTGTGTACAATTTCTAGACCCAGAAAGACGGTAAAACAATGCACCAAGAATGTGTTCCTTATGGCTTTACCAAGGGTTTCTTCTCTTTTCCTTTCCTTCTAGGCTGCCCCATCAAAGGTCACCCTGTCCCTAATATCACCTGGTTTCATGCTGGTCAGCCAATTGTCACTGCCACAGGATTGACATATCACATCTTGGCAGCTGGACAGATCCTTCAAGTTGCAAACCTTAGTAGTGGGTCTCAAGGAGAATTCAGCTGCCTTGCTCAGAATGAGGCAGGGGTGCTTATGCAGAAGGCATCTTTAGTGATCCAAGGTAAGAAACCCTGCAAGCTTTGCACACTTATTTCTTGAACAAGAAAGCCCACTTAGGAATCTAATTATCTATAGAACAAAGTAATTTCTGATCTCCAGTGGTGCCCAGGGCATGAAAACCGAAGCTGCACCATGTTTCCATACATTAAGACTCAACTTCTGCCAACATGGCCCTTGAGAAGAGCCATCATGCCCCATCCGAGCAGAACCTGGAAAAGCCAGTGCAGACTTCATACATAGGCCCTTCTTATAATGTTGCTGTAGCTCAGGACTATGGAAACACCACTCTATATCAAAGTCAGATGTGATTCCTTTATGCTGATTTCACAAGTACAGATCTCACACACACACACACACACACCGGGTAGCCTGTTTGGTTACTGCCCCCTGCCTAGAGAGACAGGGCTGATGCCAGTACCTGCTATCATTCTGAAGAGTCTTCAGCTTTAGTCGTACGCTGAGGGCTTTCCAGGCACCTTTCCTTTGACTCTGGCAAAGAACAGACTGAGAAGCCCGCGTGGTTCATGCATGAACCTTCTTGAAAAACAGGCAGGTCAGAAAGCTTTTGGGCGGAGCCTGGCCTTCACTGCACCAAGAAAGGTTGTAAATGAGGCCAAAACAGTGGGAAAGAGGGGAAAGTGGCATTTTAATGAAAACTGTGTGAGGCTTTTTGGAGTTTTCCATAGGCTGGTTCCACCTGTGGCCTATGTGTGATTCCAAAAGGAAGGATTCAGTGGGAAGGGACAGAGTTTTCTGCCAGTATGGCACAAGAGGATGGAGAAAGGAGGGAAATTTTTCTAAGCAGATAAGTTTACTTCTTAAATATCCCCCCTCACCATTTGGTTTTTCAGACAGGAAAACAAATGTTCCCTTTTCTTGCCAGCCAGCTATCGTCTGCAGAAAACCAGAAGCCAGGGCCTATTTGCAAGACTTGTAATACACAACTTTGCAAATAAGCACTCAAAATTTACCACCTCTATTTATTTTTAACAGCTTTCCTATCAGCGACTCCCAGACCCCCAGCTCAACTAGCTTTCTTACTAACGTCATTGTCTCATATAAATAGGCACTCTCTGGATAGGCTGGGTTTTTTTGGTACCATTTGCAAAGTCCAGCTCAAATTTGCACTTTTAAATGTGATGGCTTAGTATTTTGCTATATTTGTATCTCTTTGTAGAAAACAAAGTCACTTTCTGGTGAACCAGTGAGAAAAAAAAAATAATGTATTAGCAAATATCTTTAAAAATAAGATGATCTATGGCATTAAGTAAGTACTCTGTATGCCAGGCACTGCACTACTTTGCTTTCATTATTTACTGTCCCCACAGTAACTTGGTGAGTTGAGGGTCGCTGCACTCATTTCATGGCTAAGGCCCCTAGAGACCACGTGACTTGCCCAAATAGTTCAGGAATGGTGCCCGTTGAGGATCAGGGCCTCACTCATAATAGCTCTTCTCCCTCAGCCCACAAATCCACCCCTTCCACCCTCTCCCTGCCCTGCTCAGAAGGAATTCAGAGAGTGGGCAATGATGCTATCTTCTCTTCTATTCTGCTTCTCCTGCCGTGACAGATTACTGGTGGTCTGTGGACAGACTAGCAACATGTTCTGCCTCCTGTGGTAACCGGGGGGTCCAGCAGCCCCGCTTGAGGTGCCTGCTCAACAGCACGGAGGTCAACCCTGCCCACTGCGCAGGGAAGGTTCGGCCTGTGGTGCAGCCCGTCGCGTGCAATCGGAGAGACTGCCCTTCTCGGTGAGTGTGGCAGACGCTGGCTCAGACCTCCCCACCTATGATGGGCCCTCAATTTTAGCAAAGTCAGTGGCCAGGCCTTGAGTAGCACTGTGCAAGGAGAGATGCCAGCCAAGGAGCTGTTCTTCCTGTAGACATAAGCTTGTCAGGCCTCTCTGCCATGCTGAAAATAGCCCCACTAATGGCCATTCAGGCTTCCCAAGTGCCCAGTGGGGTCTGTTCAGGGAGCAAGAGCATCCCAGGGCCTGCAAGCCAAAGACCACCCCCCATCCTACAGCAGTCAACTGACTCTGAATTGTTCGTAGAAAAGAATGTCTTGTCTTTTCAATTGAAGGGCTGAGGAAACAGCGATTACTGGGCTTGGCCTGTCCTCCAAGTCTAACCTTAAATACCTGTGCTAATCAGTACTCCAGTTTAGTTGAGAAAATCTTTTCTTCTTCTTCTTCTTTTCTACAAAGGCCTGCATCTCACTCAAATTGGAATAAATCTGTTTCTGACAGTAGCCTCATACTTGCTGATGCTTCCAGAGGCTACGAGTTCCACTGTGCACCCCAGTCTCAGCAGTACTTAAATGGATAGTAGATGGGCTTGGAGTTGGCACTGGTGTGGTGCTCAGAGCCTGGGGGAGACTTGGCTCGGCCCTCAATGCCCCTTTACTCCCTATCTGTAGGACTTTTATACAGTACTGAGGCAACTGCTTTCTGTTTTGCCAGCTGAGTCGTAAAGAGCAGCTGAAACCAGGAGAGACTCAATGAAATATGAAACATGCTCATTAATATCAGCAGTTTGACTTGCTGACGGGAAGGTTTCCACAGGAATGATTAATGTCCTTTTATACCCTTCCTGAACTGTAACATAGCCTGGTCCTCTCCTTTCTCAAAGCCCCCACCTCAGCTCCTGAAAAACTGCTGAAACGTATATTTGGAAATAAAAGTCGATTGAAATGCAGGCCTGACATTCACCAGGGATATAAGGGGCTTGAAAACTGCCCTTGCCAAGCTGTGCAAATTGAAGAAGAGATCTTTGACATGCCAGGAACTTTTTGACTTGATTTGGTGATGGTCAGAGTCAATCAGCTTAATTTACTTCTGCAAATGAAATAATAATGGCTCTGTTTTCTTGGGTTTCAATGGCCCCAGGAGTTTTTAAACACCTCTTGCCTGCTTCCTAAGTGGCTCTGCTCCTGTGGGTTGGAAATCTGCATGCAGTCATCCGTCTACAAGGCAAAAGAGCAGGGAAGTTGCCACAAAACTAAATGAGTCACAGATCCAGATTTAGGAGGAATTTGCTCCCCTTTCCTGCTGCATGCCTCTCCTGAAAGCCAGATGTGGTGCCACTTGGCTAGGAAGTAGCCCTAGGTTCACCTTTGACCCGTTTTCCTGCCAGGCGTTTTGAACACTTAGTATCCTTCTTTGCATGTGAACTAATGTCACCCTGCTTGTCTCTTTGAACAGAACCAGGTAACCCTGCTGTGACCCAGGTGCCTGTTTTAACCATTTCGTTAGATAACTTTTCTCTATCACTAAAACCAGAGAGTGGGATTTTTTTGTTCTAGATGCCATGAGCAACAAGTCTTGCAATTCCCCCAAGCTGTCTCCTCCTTTCTGAGAATTATCACAGGGCGCACAAATGCAATGAGAAGCCCTGCATGGTTCTTTATGGACCAAGGATGTTCGCGGTTTACAGGCTGGCTTTGTGAGAAAATTCCGTCTGTCAGTCTCAATTTTGGAACCTAACATTCAGAGAACAACTATTCCTACCACATAGGCAGCCCTCTGAGAGGTAGGTGGAAGACGTATAGACTGCTGCAGAGAGGTGGGAGGAACTTCACATGTTTCTGAGGGACTGACCAAAGTGTACGGTGGGAAGCACGCTGAGCACCACTAGACACAACCTTGACCTCAGTGAGGCCCAGAAGGCTTTCTGGGTCAAGAGGTGGCACAAATTTGGATCTGATTTCCCTAGAAAAACTGTCCCTCCTCTGTCACATGCTTGGATCTCCTTTAGGAGGTACCAACACTGCAGTTCCAAAAAAAAACAAATTTATTCTCTTACCATGTTGAAGGCTGCAAGTCCAAAATCAAGGTAGCAGGAGGGTCACACCACCTCCAAATGTTCTAGGAGAGAACCCGCTTCTGGTGGCCCTAGGTGTTCCTTGGCTTGTGGCCACCTAAGTCCAACTTCAGCCTTCAGGGCCACATTGTCTCCTCCTCTTCTCTGTATGTAATCTCCCTCTGCTTTTCTCCGTAATAACACTTGTTACGGCAGGCATTTAGGGCCCAGCCAGATAATCCATAATTATGTCTGCAAAGAACTTTGCCAAGTAAGAGAACATTCACAGGCACTAGGGATGTGACACAGGTATCTTTTGGAGGACTTGGTTTTTTCCGCCTGCCTTTCCAAGTAAATACTGTGAAAAGAACCTTGGCCCCAAATCAGTGGCAAAAGCAGGGATGTGGGGGGGTCTCTTTTCCCCACGGCCTGACCCTTTAGAACTCTCCTGATACTTCCTTTCCCCAGGTGGATGGTGACCTCGTGGTCTGCCTGTACCCGGAGCTGTGGGGGAGGTGTCCAGACCCGCCGGGTGACCTGTCAGAAGCTGAAAGCCTCTGGGATCTCCACCCCTGTGTCCAATGACATGTGCACCCAGCTCGCCAAGCGGCCTGTGGATACCCAGGCCTGTAACCAGCAGCTGTGTGTGGAGTGGGCCTTCTCCAGCTGGGGCCAGGTGAGGAGCCAGGGAGGTTGTTATTTGAAAGCCGAGTCTAAAGGTGTGGACCCTGCCACAGTAGGAAGTAAAATGCTATCGCTGCCGCCACCTCCTTTCACGTTCTGATGGGCCAGGCAGAGCTTTTGTTGGTTGGCCAGTTGAGACACCCCAGAGCAGCAGGATTTTAATTCTTTGTGCAATTCTGTGAACCCATGTGATTAAATGTTTTTAGGCAGTTAACAAGTCAAAACGTTTTGCAATTGGCCATCTATACATGATTACATTCACGTCCTCCACTCCCACCTCCAGGTGTGTTCTTTGGAGAACAATTACTTGTGATTTTCTATTAACACGCTGTGGCCATCTTAATGAAAATCAAATGTTTTTGGCCATAGAATTCATGTTCCAACTCATAAGCCATTTCTGTCCCAGGTAAGTCAAGGCTACTGCTCACTGCTGGCCAATCAACATGCCTCACTGGAGACTCCTTTCTGGAGCCTCTAATTACCCCTCCTTATTTCCAGTGACATAATGTACGTGCTTCACAATCAAAGAGTCATGAGCCCCCATTACCCCCGTGCCTGGGGGAATATCATCTTTCCCTTACCTGGAAAAGCCCACTTCTCATAGCTCACATTCATCTCAAGACAGCTCTGCTTCCAGGCACCCGAGGCTTATTGGCAGTTTGTAAAATTACAATAGTAAACTGGTCTGGCTACACACGAGAGATGTTTCTGCACTGTGTCATCAAGGTCACTCAATGGGGGTGCATATAGTGCAGCAGTGATTATGTGTACTAACAGAGAAAAATATACAGGCCTTTATCCCTTTCTCCATTCCTTCCCCTCAAAAAATTCACCCTCCTTTTTTCTAAAACCCTTGAGGCCAGTATAGTTCCAGGTTTAATGTGAATCACCTGGGAATCTTATTAAAGATGCAAAGGCTAACATGGTAAGTCTGAGCTAGAACTTGGGATGCTGAATTTCTCAAAACTTCTGGTAACGTCAATGCTGCTAGCCCAAGGGTTACCCTTGAAAGAGTAGTAAGGCTTGAGGCATTATCAATTACAGGCCAATGCTTCATCTTACCATGCTGTTGATGTTTTTCTGCTGGTAACATTGTTGATACTGTGCTTCAAACTGTAGATGCTCCTCAGGCTTCCACATTCCACTCCTGTGAGAATGAAAATGATACTTCCTAACCAAAAAAAAATAAAAATCCTTTTGGAATAGTGTTATGCAAATGTTTTTTCTTCTACCTACCTTCATGAAGTCTGTGAAAACCATGCTGATTTTAGTCCAAGTAAAACTAAGACCACCTTCTTAGCTCCAACAATCTGACTTCCTATAATAATTCAACTTTCTTCTTTTAATCCAACATACATTTATGGGACACCTGTCTTAGGTGGAGAATGTGTCCCATATAAGCATGTGTGGAGAATGGAAGGGAAATGCAGCCCACAACATTTGCAGGAGAATGAGGTGACAGGATAGAAATGTGGCCTGGAAAGCAGGTGCAAGATCATAAAAAGATCTTCTATGCTGCACAAAAAATTTGGATTTTACTATAAGTGCAACTACAAAGATTTTTTAAGGAGTGGCACAGAGTTAGACTTTTAAGATTACTGTCTGGCCAGGCACAATGGCTCATGCCAGTAGTCTCAGCTAATCAGGAGGCTGAGGTGGAAGGATCACTTGAGAGGTCAAGGCTGTAGTGAGCTGTGATCATACCACTTTCACTACTCCAGCCTGAGTGACAGAGTAAAACCCTGTCTTAAAGGGGAAAAAAAAGGTGGGGTTGGGGGGGGTGGGGTGTGGTGTGTTCTTTGCAGTAAAGTAAAAGGACTAAAGAAAGAGAAGCCTAATCTAGGTGAGCAATTATAGTGACCAGAATTAAGGTATTGAGCAGTGCCAATGGAGAGAAATCCATTTCCTCTTTGTAAGTGTGATTCACATGGTTTTCATGATCCACTGGATATCAGGGATGAAGTCAAAATTTAGCTGGAGGTTCTGAATTGAACAACTAGACAGGAATACAGAAAAAAAGAGGATGGATTGGTGCTACCTGGAATTGTCTGGGACATGGTTAGTATGAGGTATCTAAGTAGAGATATTCATTAGGTAGTTGCACACATAGGTGTGGAACTTAAAAGAGAGCTGTACTAAACACTATCAATTCAAAAGTCATTAGTATACAAGTGGTGGCTAAGAATCATAGATGATATCACCCAGAGAGAGGGAAAGGTTCAAATTAAGAAAAGGCACAGGACAGAACCCAGGGTAACACAACACTGATTAAACTGTGGGAAGAAGAGGGAAAAAGATGAACCTATTGAGTAGGAAAATTCAGAGACCAGTGGAGGAGCTTTATCCAGAAGGAAGGAAATTAATAGTATCAAAATACATCCAGCAGAATAAACAAGATCCAAAATAAGCATTGGCCTATTTTGTACACACAGTGCAGGTCTGAACTTGACTGAGGCAGTCACTGGTAACTTTGTGAATGGCAGTTTCAGCATGAAAGTAGGCACCGAAATTAAACCAGCAATAGATTTAGGTACAAAGAAGAGTGGAAGAAGGAAGTAATTCCAGGGACACATTAATCCTTCAAGAACTCCCTGTGTAGTCAAGGGACATCAGCAAAATGGCAGATTAGGAAACTCCAAGTCCATGTTCCTTTATGTAAGCATCAAGAAAACTGGAACCTGGCTAAACTAACCTTGTAAGTGCTCTGGAAAACAGCCCAAGTCCCACAGCAACCAAGCAAACAGCCAATAAAGAAAAAGCCATCTTTAAAATGATAGGAAATTTCCTGGTATTTTCATTCATCCTTGACCCACTGCCCCATGTGGCATGGTTTCGATCTTGACAAGGTGACAGTCACTACTTGTGAAATCTGCACAAGGACTACAGACCTGCAGACACCTGGGAAAAGAGATTGTGGGTGGAGCCATAAAACTGACCCTCTAGACACTCAAAAGCAGCTATGTATATGGAGAAGGCCCATACCAACCACATAAAAGATCTGAGAAGACCTTACATTTTCACCTCAGACTGATTACTATGCTCAGAGTATACCCAGCTAATCAGTGATGGACTGCCCCATCCCAGAGCCAGTCTACAGAGACTAGGAGAGATGGCTGCTTTTCAAATGCCCGATTTTCAATAATAAAATCACAAGCCTTACAAAGAAATGCAAAAATATGGGCCATTTAAAGGAAGAAAGTAAACAGGCATTGAACATAAAAGACAAATACTTTAAAACAACTGTCTTAAATATGATTATAGAACTAAAGGCAAACAAAGGACAAATTATAAAAAGGACTCCAACAGAAATTTGGGGGCTGAAAATACTATAACTAACTGAATTGAAAAATTTACTGGCAGGATTCAACACCAGATTTTGCAGGCAGCACAAAGAATCTTCAAACCTGAAGATAGGCCAATCAAAATTATTGAGTCTGAGAAGAAAAACAGTGAAGAAAATAAACAGAGCCTAAAATATTTGTGAGACACTTTAAAGTGGACCAACATGTATATATTGTGAGAGTCTCAGAAGAAGAGAGAAAAGAGTTTAAAGATTTGCAGAAATAATGACCAAAATCTTTCCAAATTTGATGAATACGTGAATCTACAAATCCAAGAAGCTAAACAAACTCCAAGTTGAAAAATCCAAAAGGACCCACACTAAGACACATTAAATCTTAAATAAGAAACAAAGGAAATCCTGAAAGCAGCAAGAAAAGCAACTCATTGTATGCAAGAAATTCTCAGTAATATTATAAACTGGTTTCTTAGCAGAAACCTTGCAGGACAGAAGGCAGTGGAATTATATAAAGTGCAGAAAGAAGGGGAGGGGCCAAAATGGCTGATTAGAAGCAGCTACAGTCCACAGCTCTCACAAGGAGGAATGAAAATGGTGAGTGAATTTGGAACCTTCATCTGAAATATCCAGGTTCTCTCATTGGGACTGACTAGGCAATCACTTGACCCATGGAGAATGAAGAAAAGCTGGGTAGGCACTGTCCCGCCTGCGAGCAGCATGGAGCCAAAGGAACCTTGATCCCCAGCCAAGGGAAGTGGTAAGTGATTGTGTGACCCCACCCAGGAAACCACCCTTCTCCTGTGGATCTTTGTAACCCATGGATCAGGAGATCCCCTAGTGAGCCAATGTAATCAAGACACACAGCTGTGCAGAGTCCCAGCAAAGCAGTCACTCAGGCTCACACAGAAACCCAGGAGTTTTTCAGACTCCATCCCTAGGACTCCTGGCAGCCAAGCAGCATCATTCTGCAGGCCCCACTTCCACAGCACCTCACAAGTTAAGACTCACAGGCCTGGAATTCCCGCTGGCCCATGTAGCAGGCTAGAGACTTCCTGAGACAGATGAGTTCCCAGGGGGAGGGGTGGCCACCATTTCTGTGGTTAGGTTAACTCAGCTGTTGTAGCCTGCTAGCTTCAGTGAATCCAGGCAGCCCAGCTGAGGAGAAGTCCAAACAAACCCAGCACAGCTGCTGTGCCAGCTTGTGGCCAGACTGCTACTTTAAGTGGGACCCTGATCTGTCCCATGTTAGTTGGTGGGGCCTCCCTGAAGGAATTTCAGCAACTCCAGCTAGGGTTATATAGACAAATCTCTGATCTCTTCCTGGGACAGAGCTCCTTTGGGGAGGGGCAGTCACAGTCTCTGCAGTTCAGTTGGCTCAGCCTGTCCAGGCAGTCTGGGCAAGGAAGTGTTCTCCCCAACACAGCACAGCTGATCTACCAAAAAAACTGATTAAGTGGGTTCCTGATCCCATCCCTCCTTACTGGGTGAGACCTCCCAACAGGGGTCTCCAGACACCTCCTATAGGAGTATCTGGGCCAGCAACAAGTCAGTACTCATCTGGGATGGAGCTCCCAGAGGAGAGGACAGGCTGTCATCTTTGCTGTTTTGGAGACTTCACTGGTGATACCTCCAGGTAAGGGGAAAACCCAGGCAACTAGGGCCTAGAGCTACACCTCAGCAGCCCTACAGAAGAGTGGCCTGACAAACAGAAAGCAGTAATAACAACATCAACAACAAAGACCCCACAAAATCTCCATTCATAGGGCAGCAACCTCAAAGATCAAAGGACAAGAAAGAATCAACAAAGACGCTGAAAACTCAAAGTCAGAGTGCCTCTTCTCCTCCACATGCACACAACACTTCTCCAGCAAGGACACAGAACTCGGCTGAGGCTGAGATGGTTGAATTGACAGAAATAAATAAGCTCCAAAAGGTGGGTAATAACAAACTTCACTGAGCTAAAGGAGCGTGTTGTAACCCAATGCAAAGAAGCCAAGAATCACGATAAAGCAATAGAGGAGCTGGTAACCAGAATAGCCAGTTTAGAGGAGGAGCCTAATGACCTGATGGAGCTGAAAAACACAACATGAGAAAGTCACAATGTAGTCGTAAGTATCAGCAGCAGAACAGACCAAACAGAAGAAAGAAACTCAGAGCTTGAAGACTATTTTTCTGAAATAAGACAGGCAGATAAGAATAGAAAAAAAAATAAAAAGGAACAAACAAGACATCTGAGAAATATGGGACTATGTAAAAAGACCAAACCTATGACTGATTGGGGTACTTGAAAGAGACAGGGAGAACAGAAACAAGTTGTTGGAAGATCCATCCAAATCTTATCCACCATGATCAAGTTAGCTTAATCCCTGGGATGCAAGGTTGGTTCAGCATGTAGACATCAATAAATGCCATTCATCACATAAAAAGAACTAAAGACAAAAAACACAATTATCTCAATAGACACAGGAAAGGCTTCTGATAAAATTCAATATCCCTTCATGTTAAAGACTCTCAAATGTATGTATAGAAGGAACATACCTCAAAATAATCAGAGCCACATATGACAAATTGACAGTATTTTACTAAATGGGAAATGTTGAAAGCATTCCCCTTGAAAACCAGCACAAGACAAGGATGCCCTCTTTCACCATCTTATTCAATACAGCATTGGAAGTTATGGCCAGGGCAATCAGGAAAGAGAAAGAAATAAAGCATATTCAAATAGGAAGAGAGGAAGTCAGATTATCTTTGTTTGCAGATGACATGACCCTTTATCTATAAAACTCCATCATCTCAGTCCAAAAGCTTCTTAAGCCAATAAGCAACTTCAGCAAAGTCCCAGCATACAAAATTAATGTGCAAAAATTGTTGGCATTCCTGTACACCAAGAACAGGCAAGCCAAGAGCCAAATCATAAACTCCCATTCACAATTGCTATGAAGAGAATAAAATACCTAGGAATACAGCTAACAAGGAAGTGAGGGACCTCTTCAAGGAGAACTACAAACCACTACTCAGGGAAATTGGAGAGGACACAAACAATTGGAGAAACATTGCATGTTCATGGATAGGAAGAATCAATATCATGAAAATGGCCATACTGCTGGAAGGAGTTTATAGATTCAATGCTATTCTTATTAAACTACCATTGACATTTGTCACAGAATTAGAAAAAACTACTTTAAAATTCCTGTGGAACAAAAAAAGAGCCTGAATAGCCAAGACAATCATAAGCAAAAAGAACAAAGTTGGGGAGGCATCATGCTACCTGACTTCAAACTATATTACAGTAACTAAAACTGTATGGTCCTGGCATAATAATAGACATACAGACTAATGAAACAGAGAACTCAGAAATAAGACCACGTACCTACAACCGTCTGATCTTTGACAAACCTGACAAAAACAAGCAACGGAGAAAGGACTCCCTATTTAATAAATGGTGCTGGGATAAATGGCTTGCTGTATGCAAAAAACTGATACTGGATCCCTTCTGTATACCTTATACAAAAATTAACTCAACATGAATTAAAGACTTAAATGTAAAACCCCAAACTCTAAAAACCCTAGAAGAAAATTCTAGGCAATATCATTTAGAACCTAGGCACAGGCAAAGATTTCATGACGTAGATGTCAAAAGCAATTGCAACAAAAGCAAAAATTGACAAATGGGTTCTAATTAAAGAGTTTCTGCACAGCAAAAGAAACTATCATCACAGTGAACAAACAACCTACAAAATGGGAGAAAACTTTTGCCATCTATCCATCCAACAAAGGTCTAATATCCAGAGTCTACAAGGAACTTAAATTTACAAGAAAAATACAACCCTATTAAAAAGTGGGCAAAGGACATGAACAGACAGTTCCCCAAAGAAGACATTCATGTGGCCCACAATCAATGAAAAAAAAAAGCTCAACATCACTGATCATTAGAGAAATGCAAATCAAAACCACAATGAGATAATATCTCATGCCTATCAGAATGGCGATTATGAAGAAGAGATGCTGGCAAGTTTGCAGAGAAAAAGGAATGCTTTTACACTGTTGCTGGGATATAAATTAGTTCAACCATTGTGGAAGACAGTGTGCTAATTCCTCAAAGATCTAGAGGCAGAAATATCATTTGACCCAGCAGTCCCATTACTGGGTATATTCCCAAAGGAATATAAATCATTCTGCTATGAATGATTTATATACATACACATGCACATGTATATTTACTGCAGCACTATTCACAATAGCAAAGGCATGGAATCAACCCAAAAGCCCATCAAGGATAGACAGAATAAAGAAAATGTGGTACATGTAAACCATGCAACCATAATATTATGCAGCCATAGAAAGGAACAAGATCATGTCCTTTGCAAGGACATGGATAGAGCTGAAACCTGTTACCTTCAGCAAACTAACCCAGGAACATTAAACCAAACACTGTGTATTTCCACTTGTAAGTGGGAGGTAAGAACACATGGACACATTAGGGGAAACAACACATACTCAGGCCTGTTGGGGGCAGAGGGAGGGAGAGCATCAAGACAAATAGCTAAAAGATGCTGGGCTTAATACCTAGGTGATGGGATGGTCTGTGCTGCAAACCACACGCTTACCTATGTCACAAACCTGCACATCCTGCAAATGTACCCCAGAACTTGAAAAAAAAAAGAAAAAAGAAAAAGAAAGAAATATCAAAGACTTGGTAATGTAAAAATGTAAGAATAGCCCAAAAAAAAGTCTAGTGCCTCCCTCCCCTCTCTCACCATGTGACACATCAGTTCCTCTTGCCTTCCTCCATGATTGTAAGCTTCTTAAGGCCTCGCCAGAAGCAGTTGCTGGCACCATGCTTCTTGTATTGCCTGTAGAACCATAAGCCAAATAGTTTTTTTTATAAACTAAGAAAAAAAATTATAAAATGCAGAAAGAAAAAACTATCAACCATGAATTATCTGGCTAAAGTGTCCTTCAAAAGTGAGGGGGAAATTATGACATTCCAAGATAAAAGCTAGGGAGTTTGTTAACTCCAAGCCACATGAACATATACTCTCCAATAAAGATAAATAGTTGGGCACATATTAAAACCAGGTTTTTTTTCATAGTTCCACTTTTTATTTTCTGTAAGATTTAAAAGAAATGCATAAAAATTATAAATCTGTTAGTGGATATACAGCATATAGATAAAATTTTCACACCAATAATGTAAAATAGGGATGGGAAACAGATGTATGCATGTAGAGTTTTGTATGAAATTGATATCAATTCTAATTAGATTGTTAGAACTTTGAGATACGATATTCAATCCCCATGTTAACAACAAAGAAAAGATATATAAATAGTCAAAGGAAAATGAGAAAGGAACAAAATTTGTCACTACAAAAAAGCAACTAATCACAAAAGACAACATAAGTGGAGGGAATGATGGGGGGGGAAGCTCTAATGTGCATAAAAACAAATAATAAAATGGCAAAAGTAGGTTCTTCCCTATCAGTAATTACTTTAAAGAAATTAAACCCCCAAAGGCATATATTGGCCTAGTAGATGTTAAAAAGAAAAAAGGCATAATTCAACTCTGTGCTGTCTACAAAAGACTTGCTTGAAATCTAAAGAAAAAAATAGATTGAAAGTGAAGGAATGGAAAAAGATATTCCATGTAAATAAAAACCAAAAGCTGAGGTAGCTATACTAAATCAAACAACATAGACTATATAATGACAAAAAAGTCAATATACCAAGAACATATAACAGTTATAAACATGCATGCACCAAACATCAGAGCCCCAAAGCACATTAATGAAACACTGACAGAATTGAAGAGAGAAATAATTAGTTCTATAATGGAAACTGCAGAAACCCACTTTCAACAACAGATAGGACAACTAAACAAAAGATCAGTAAAGAAACAGAGTAATGGAGCAATACTATAAACCAGTTGGAGTAACAGACGTACAGAACACTTGTTTTTCTCAAATGCATATGAAAAAACATCCAAAAAAGACTATGTTATGCCAGTCTTTTGTTTCTACCTCCCAGATTGGGCCTGTTAAAAACTCAGCCTCAGTAAGTCTTGCCATTGACTTTAGGGACTCAGTTTCTCCCCAGGGTGGATGGGGTAAATGGTGCCTTCAAGAGGCTTCATGAAACATACTAGAAGGATATTGGCCATTCTATTCTGGCAAGGCTGAGTAGAAGATCCTACCCCAATTTCTTACAGGAGTATAGGCCTGTCTAACATGAACTCTATGGGCAGAGCTACCCCTTACTTACTATTCCAGATCTGTGGTCACTTTGTGGGATCTGCCCCTCCCAGCTTCAGTACCTAAATCCTCTCCAGCTAGAACAGTAGGGATAAGTACCCAAAAGCCCAGCCAGCCCCATCAGGACTCTTGTGAAAAGAGAGGATATGTTCACACCTGGCTTCATTATTTTCCCTGCCAGGGGTTTTAGGTCACTTCCCCTCTCAGAGCTACTTGGGCCACAGCTCCTGCTCCAGCTCCACAGCCATTCTGGCCTTGGCATCTAGACCTTGATGCCAGTAGGCTCAACTAGGGACTGAGTGGAAGCAGCTGAGTATAGTGAGAGAAACCTGTGCCCCTGATCCCAGTTTACTCAACCCTCTCAAGTCTCCCAAATCCCTTTCTCGTCACTCCCCTCCAAAGTGGTGACTGGGCCCTGCCTCTGTTTGACAAACCTCTAACCCAGGTCTTGACACCAGAAGTTCTGCCTCTTGGAGGTGTAAACCAGAGAGCTGCTGGGGATTCTGGCCTAGTCCCTTCCACACCCCATCCCTTGCTCTCAACCCAGGAGCATCCACCTCCTTCTCTGTCTCATGTGTGCTCTTCTACTTTCTACAGTATTATGTATTCCAGTGATATCTAAATAATGATTTCTGCCTTCTTTGCTAATACACCATTAGAAGATATTAGTCTTGGGGCAGGATCATTTTGGCCTCATTCCTTTACCACCCCCATACCTGGAAAGCATATATTATATTACAAAATGACATTTTGCCAAAAATATTAATATAAGAAGCTTTCAGTATTAGTGATGTCATCTGTCACTATAGGTCATACAATCCATTCTTAAAGTACTTGTTATTTGTTTTTATTATTCCTGTTTGTCTTCTCCCCAGGGTTCAGTCCCCAGGGGGCCATCCTGTCCCACCACGCAGTGCCCCTAGCTTAGAGCCTCCCTCAATTCCCCCTGCCCACCACCCCCACTCTGTGCCTGACCTTGTGGAGTCTTGTGTGCATTGCTGTGAATTATATTGACACTCACTTGGTGATATGCCCTATATTGGCTAAATTCAAACCTGGAATTGTGGGGCAATCTATTAATAGCTGCCTTAAGGTCAGTAACTTACCCTTAGGGAGGCTGGGGAGAAAGGTTAGATTTTGTACTCAGGGTTTTTTTGTGTACTTTTTGGGTTTTTTAAAAATTGTTTTTGGAGGGGTTTATGCTCAATCCATGTTCTATTTCAATGCCAATAAATGTAGGAAGACTTCAAAAAAAATGCTTACTACATTTTATAAGAATAAATTTATACAGAATATCTTTTCCAACCACAGTGAAGGAAACTAGAAGTCAACAGCAAAAAGAAAATTGGAAAATTCACAAATATGTGGAAATCAAGACACAAACAGCAGCATATCAGCCAGAAAAGAAATGACAAGGAAAATTAGAAAATACCTTATAACAAATGCAAACAAAACCACAATATAACAAAATGTATGGAGCATAGTGAAAAAAAGTGCTAAAAGATAACATTAAAAAAAAGACTTCTAATCAACAACTTTACATATTAAAAATTTACAGAAAATAAACAAAACCTAAAGCTAGCAGAAGGAAGAGGATAATAAAAATTAGAGAATAGTAAAGAAAACTCAGCAAAACCAAATTAAATTCTTCAAAAAGATTGACCAAAATAGACAGACTTCTAGCTATACTGGTAAAGCAAAAAAGAGAGAAGACTCAAAATCCTAAAATCTGTAATGAAAATGGAGACATTACTACCAGTCTTACAGAAATAAAAAGGATTGGCTGGGCAGGGTGACTGATACCTGTAATCTCAACACTTTGGGAGTCTGAAGCAAGTGGACCACTTGAAGTCAGGAGTTGAGACCAGCCTAGTCGACCATGGCAAAACCCTGTTTCTACTAAGAATACCAAAATTAGCCAGTTATAGTGGTGGGTGCCTGTAGTCCCAGCTACTTGGGTGGCTGAGAGTCAGGAATTGCTTGAATCCGGGAGGTGGAGGTTGCAATGAGCAGAGATCACACCACTGCACTCCAAGACTCTGTCTCAAAACAAAACAAGAAAAAAGAAAACAAGTGTTAATCAAAAGTAGAATGGAAAATTAAATCATAGTATGTTCATGAAATAAAGTGCTATATATCAATAAAAATGAACAAACTTCAGTTACATACATAATATATAGTAAGAAAACACCAGATTCAAAACAAACATGAAATATGATTCATTTATGTAAATTTCAAGAACGGGCATAAACTAAACTATTTTAAAAGTTAAGTCTCAGTGGTTACATGTGGCAAAGAGGAAATAGAGTAGGCACAGAGTAGGTCTCTGAGTTACTGACATGTTTTATTTCTTCATATGTATACAGTACTAGCTACATAATTTGTGGGGCCCAGGGCAAAATGAAAATGTGGGGCTGCTTGTTCAAAAAGTTTAATGAATGTCAAAGTTGTAGAGCATCAAACCAACTAGTTTTTTTCTGAGGGTGTAGGGACATCCATGCAGCTAGCTTTGCTTCTATACAGTTGTCCCTGGGTCTCCACAGGTGAATGGTGTCAGGAGCAGTCAATCTCACAGAACCTGCATATACAAAAATTCAGCCCTCCATATACATGGGATTCACATCCAAGACCTTGGGTTGAAAAAAAAAAAAAAAACATGTATAAGTGGTTCAAACCTATATTGTTTGAAGGTCAACTATACTCACTTTATAACTCACTGAGATGTACTTCATGTTTTAATCACTTTTTTTTTTTAAACTAGAGACAGAGTCTCCCTATGTCAGGCTGGAGTGCAGCAGCTGTTCACAGGCGTTATCATGGTGCACTATTGCCTCAAATTCCTGGGCTCAAGCAATACTCCTGCCTCAGCCTTCTGCATAGCTGGGACTACTGGCATGGACCACCACACCTGGCTATTTAACGGTTTTCTGTATGTCACAATAAAATGTTACGTTTTAGCCTGGTACAGTGGCTTACCCCTGTAATCCCAGCACTTTAGGAGGCCAAGGCAGGTGGCCTGAGGCCAAGAGTTCAAGACCAACCTGACCGACACGGCAAAACCCCATCTCTACTAAAAATAGAAGAATTAGCTAGGTGTGGTGGCACACTCCTGCAGTCCCAGCTACTCGGGAGGCTGAGACAGGATAATCGCTTAAATCTGAGAGGCAGAGGTTACAGTGAGCTGAAATTGCGCCACCACACTCCAGCCTGGGCAACAGAAAGAGACCCTGCCAAAAAAAAAAAAAAAAAAAAAAAAAAAAAAAAGGTACATTTTATTATGTGTATTTTATAATTAAAAAACAAACCCAGTTATTGGTGTTAAGGGGGCTTTTTCTTTACATTTACCTCAACTCCCCCATGTATTTGTGAATAATAGTGTCAAACTGGGCCCTTCAGAGCCCAGATTGGCCATAACTGGCCTTGGGCACAGCTGTCTGGCCCAGGAGAGCTACTTTTACCTTGAATCCTGCTCTTTCAGTGGTTCTTAACCTTTGAGGTCACATATCCCATTGAGTACTTGATGAAAGCTAGAGGGAACCTCTTTCTAGAAAAAAGTCAATAAACACAAAACTTGTGCTTATACTGTTAAGGATTAACACCCCAGCACCACCCCCAGTGGAACCCTAGGGATCCAAAGACCCCCAAGTTAAGAGCCTTTGTTCTAAAGTGACCTCCGTGAGATGGCTGTCCTCTTGTCCTACTAAAATAGCAGATGTTGGCTAAAGGCCTGCTGCTTTTGTATTTTACAGACCACTGTTGCTAGGTGTATTTACTGTGATAGGGTCAAGCGCCACCAACTCTGGGCAAAGTTTAACAATCTCCATGAGCACATAGCAAGAGAATACGAGGCGGGACTCTGCATACCTAAGTCTGCTCTCTGTTCAATCATCCCAGGTTTGACCTGCAGAAAATGAAGCCAGGGGAAGAAAGGATGGAGTTGGTTATTTGGATGACTTTAGCAAGAAAACAATAAACCAGACTACCCTCTCTGCACTGAAGGGGTGGAGCTATTTAGGGGTCTTCAGTTCTAAAGTCTACCGCCACATTCCTAGCATATTATGCCAAAATACCATTTACGTGGTTAATCTGAGAGGGGCTTGACTTTGTCTTACTGATTCTACGCTACCATTAGCCATTTGCTGGCAGAATGCCCACACACCACAGGAAAGCTAACTATCCCATAAAGAAAACATTATCAGTGAATATCTTTTAGTTAGCCCAAAGAGGGGAAAGACGAATGATCTGAGAGCCTCCAACAACACCTACACAAGGATCTTGCATCCCATGCAGCCCAAGCATTGTGGCCTCCACCCTTGATTTGACTAATGTCTTGTGTGTTACCTTTTTCTGCTTTCCAGTGCAGTGGGCCTTGCATCGGGCCTCACCTAGCTGTGCAACACAGACAAGTCTTCTGCCAGACACGGGATGGCATCGCCTTACCATCAGAGCAGTGCAGCGCCCTTCCAAGGTAAGAGAAAGCCCTGAACCTCCTTTCCCCAGACCCGTGTCAACAGCATGGAAAGATGGCGGTGAGCAAATGTTTCTCCTCTGCTTTCCACAGTCCCAGGCCCTGCCCTCTCACCTCCATTCACCCCAAGGCACTGGCCTCCCCAGAGGCAGATGACTCAGTGTTGGTCTTGTGCTTACCTAATGGGCTAGGCTGGGCTTTTCTCTCTTAGGGATGAAGAGTGCAAAGGTGTTATTCTTCTGAGAGAGGCCTCATACCTTGAGAGACCCGCACTAGCCCCAGGGTGGTCAGGAAGTGAGGTCTACACAGCGGCCACCAAGTGTCAAGGACTCCTGCCCCTCACTCTTGTTGACCTCCCACTAGAAGTTAGGCTAGGCTGAGTGGCCTTGCTCCTGAGTCTCAACCTACCATTCCTCTCCAGGCCCCATCCCTGTAACACTTCCTTATAGATGTCCCCCTGAGGAACAGGGGCTCACCACCCCCACCTCCGAGCCCAGCCTCTGCCAGTCTGCACACTGGGGAGAGCTCATTCTTGAGTCATGCAGTAAGATCCATATTCATTACAGAGAAGAGCAGATGGAGGCTCAGTAGGAAGAAATAGCCTTCTTGAGGTCATATGGCCATTTAATAACACAGGTCAGAACCCAGGTCTGGTAACGCTGGAAGTACTTGAGGAATGGACTGACATTTCTGGGTTTGTAGCACTGTTTTCACATCTGCCCCAGATTTAGCCCCCATAGAAGCAAATCTTAACCCTGCCCCAATCCTCCTGCAGGCCCGTGAGCACCCAAAACTGCTGGTCCGAGGCCTGCAGCGTCCACTGGAGGGTCAGCCTGTGGACCCTGTGCACAGCTACCTGCGGCAACTACGGCTTCCAGTCCCGGCGTGTGGAGTGTGTGCATGCCCGCACCAACAAGGCAGTGCCTGAGCACCTGTGCTCCTGGGGGCCCCGGCCCGCCAACTGGCAGCGCTGCAACATCACCCCATGTGAAAACAGTATGTTCCAACCCCAAATAACCTTCTGCAAATCCCCCACAGGGCATCTGGTGCAGACAGCGGTCCCTGGGACCGACCCTCAGCGTAGGGCATGGGGTCAGTTTCTCCAGGGATTGTGAGCTGGTGGTAGAGTTGAGCATTTTCAGTGGGGTGCATGGGTGTGTGCAGAAATGTGTGTATAGGCATGGCAGGATGTGCCCCAAGGGCTTCCACGATCTCCATCCTGGCCCTGAGAAAGTCAGGTGCTGTTGACCAAGTCCTGGAGGAAATCAGCCTCCAGCTCCCCTGCTATCGGTCTGGCTGGTGGCCACAGGCGTTGACTAAGCAACAACTCTCAGGGGCCAGACTGCTAAACAGAAAGCACTGTTAACACTGAAGGAGCACAGAGTGCCTCCCGCGCAGCCAGCCAGCTCTGCGCCCATCACAGCTTCTCATCCAACATAGACCTGCTGGCCGCCTCCCTCCTAGCCCCACGGGCATCCACTAGAACTTTCCAGGAGCCCCCAGCCTTGGGATTTGATACTGACTTCACTCCCTCCTCCTCATCCCCATACCGTCATTTGTATTCCAGTTGGGAAGGAGTCTATTTTTTTTTTTCTTTCTCTGTACCCAAATTGGAGGTACTTACCCATCAGAAAGAAGGCATAGAAAGTAAAAACCTAATGTAGCCATGCAGTTTCCTCCCAAACCGGGCCTCAATGAGAAGTTCCCAACACTAAGGCAGATGCCATGGAGGCCAATGGCCCACTTCCTTCGGGGGTGGATGATGCCTGCACTCTGGGGTAGTGCTAACCCATGCTTGTGTCAGTGCCTCAGCGTGCTCAGAGAGAACCAGTATTCAACGCATTCAGTTAAGACTTACCAAACCAAGTCAGCACAGTATATAAGACCATCTAGTCTGTGCCAGTACTGAACCAGAATGACCTGGGGCTGTGCTTAAGGCATGGTGGGCAGAAGGAGGGAGGGAGTGGAGGGCACGTCAAATTAATAAAGCTTAACAGAGGAAATGGGTCCAAGTGCCTGGGGATGGGGGCATCCAACGTAAGCCTCGCTTACACCGTCCTGCAAAGTGGGGCAGAATGCAGTCCTGGGAACCATCTTGAGGAGGAGAGTCATTTACTTAAAATGCTAGAACCCATGGGAAAAGGCAAGTTTGCCTAGGAGGTGAGACGATCTCCTAGGACAGGGAGAGAACAGGCACCTTCAGGAAGTAGAGAGAGCTACAGAAAAGCAGCAGACAGCCCAGAGAGGGGCCCCATCATTCAGCCAGACTGCCGCAGGCTGGTGCCACCGCCACTGCTGGCAGCCTTGGGGAGCAGGCGGCTGAGCTCTGTTAGAGTGAGGCTGGAGAAGAGCGGCCCAGCCAGACCCCAGGATGTACCCTAGCGGCTGAAACACCTGGCTGCACATCACAGTGGCTGAATTTCTTAGCCTCCGTTTCACATCTCTTTTCTGTCCCTTTTCCCTACCCTGTCCTCCTTTCCCAGTGGAGTGCAGAGACACCACCAGGTACTGTGAGAAGGTGAAACAGCTGAAACTCTGCCAACTCAGCCAGTTTAAATCTCGCTGCTGTGGAACTTGCGGCAAAGCATGAAGACAGGGCAGGGGGAAGAACTCCACCCTGGCCACACGAAGGACTCACGCAACCACCTTGGACAGAACCTAAGCTTTCTTCATTTTATTTATTTATTTCCCCTCCCCACCCCACACACACCCTTCCAACCTCCTCCACCCTCAAGCATGAGGATGTCCACATGTTTTCTCTTTCAATTAGCTGGAGGACAGGATGTTGGGAGAGGAGAGGACAGATGTCTAAAGGAGGTTGCAGAGCAGGCCAGGCAGACAGCGGGAGCTCCCTTGAAGAGCTTCCTCCCTCCCAAACCTGGGTCTCAGACCCAGGAAAAGGCAGAAACAGCCCCTGGGGACAGCAGGGATCCAGATGTTTGTAGCCTGATGATGCAAACATTGGACAAACACCTGTGTCTTTCCTAGAAGCGCACTATCAGAAATGCAGGAGTATGCACTCCTTTGTCTCCTCTTTCTCCATCTGTCCCTTTAGTCATGGTTAGGACAAATGAGGACAGGAAGGGGACACCACGCAGAGGCAGAAACTAGCCCAGAACTCAGTTGTTCGGGTAGTGGGGTGCAGAGAGAGAACTCAAATCACTGATAGGGAGAGGTAAAAAAGGAATCAATCAGAGCAGGCTTAAGGCTCACAATGTTGCAGAAATAAATAAGGGAGGGGAGGGAAGGGACAGGAGCAAACAGGTGAGCAGAGGTGTCCAGGCTGCATGAGGCTCACAGAGAGGCTCTGATCCCATGCCTGCACGCATGCTCTGAGCCCTGTTGGCCACGACAGAGCACCGCGCCGCATAGGAGTCCCCACTCCCCAGGCTATCAGAGTCAACGCCCTGCCTGTGCTGCTGCGGCAAAGCCAGCGAGAGGCGCATCTGGCCATGCAGTAAGGCCACACTGGCACCTGTTTATCTAAATTAGGAGTCCCCCAGCCCTGCACTAACTGCTGCTGTGGGCCAGGGCCATTTTAAGCATGAATGGGCCAGGCTTTCTGCCTTCTAGGACTTTTGCTGCTCCACTAAAGGGCCAGGGACAAGGCTCAATTTGTCAACATCAACCCATTAACTAATTACTTTGCCAGAGGGTATCTGCCAGGCTTTCAGGTTGTAGCAGCCTCTTCATTCCACAGCTGGCCAGGGACCGGGGTGGGATGGTGAGTTTATGAATGCCTGCAATACGCCCTCCCTCTCCCATCTACCACCCTGGGGTCTGCAGGCCTTCCCACAGCACAGTGAGACCTGCTGCGTGAAGTATTTATCTAGCAAGGCAGGGCAGGGGAGGCAGCACCCTGGCAAAGCAGCTCATACACTGCAGCCACCTCCTCAGCTGTGGTGAGGCAGCTGGAGCAAAGTCAAGCAGCAAAATGAACACTCTGGGACTCCTTGGCAAAATACTCATTAAGCCGAGCAGCTTTGGCCAAGTAATTTTTGCCTCCTTCCCGACTAGTGGCCTCAGTTTAGGACCAAGGGTGGCCAGAGTCACTTACCCTCAGATAAGCCTCCCCTCATGAAATGCCATTCACCCCGGGGCTTGACATTAGGGCTGCATTTTCCAGCCAGCCTGGAAGTAAAATTTGAGGGGAAGACAGTATTAATCTGTGTTCCCCCCAACCCCAGTGAGCTGTGGACAGTTAAGTTGGGTCTCTTTCTTCCTCACCACAAAAATAGGCTCTAAGAAATCATGTTACTAAAAATCAGTGTCATGTCTGTTTAAAATAAAAGAGAATGTTTTCTATGTCTGTATATCTTTTGTGAATATTAGGATTTCTTGTATTAAAAGGTGTAATATTAATAATTGTACATTGTCATCCAGAAAACTCTTGGGGGGACTTTATTAACTTTCTGCAGTTGTGTTCCTGTAAACTTGGTAGTGATTCTATTTTTTCCTATTTTTTAATAGAACCTGGTGTTTAACTCTGGATCCATTCACTGTGTAAAGGATGTTTTGTAAAAACTAATATGGGATGCTTTGGCAGTAAAAGGGGATTTATTTGTGGCACAATAGTTCATGAAATGATGAAGACAAATTCCATACTACTACTAATGTGGTTAATTATTTCTAGTTCAATAGCGACTAAAAATCAGTGGTCACTATTTACATTTCCTAACAGCAAGCAGCCTCCAGCTCCCTGTTGGGTTGGAGCAGCTGGCAGTGGGTCTCAGTGAGCTGGCAGAGCCTAGGTTTGGGTGGGAAACAGAGTGCTCCTTGCATGAGATGAATGTACATTTAATGTTTGTTCTGTGAATTACAACTCAGCAGCACCACAAGACTCTGAAGGCTGCTGGCTAATGTGGAAGGAGGCACTTTCTCCTCTAAAACACAAAACTGTATTTATATTTTTTGTACAGATAATACAGCTTATTTATTTAAATCTTCTCGTCTGAGTCTCTATTAAACTCAGCCTTCCCCTGGTGGTCAATGCAGGGAGTGAGAGAAGTCCCTGTCAGTTGGGTGGTTCCCAGCAAGTTATCTGTGTCTGGCTCAAGTGTAAGGATTGCAGTTTTCACCTTTACATGGGAAGCTGGAGGCCCATGCCTGGAAGCGCTAGCTCTATAAATAAACCCAAAGAAGCTGTGTTTGTAGACATGCACACGTTCAGGCTGAGGGCAGCAGAATGAGATGACGGTCATCTCATTGACAGCCCTTTGTGGTGGGACGATGGGAGCCACAGTACCTTCAGGAAGTGAAGCAAACAGAGGCATCTCTCGGGAGAGGTACAGACTTGGGTGTGGAATTTTCATCACTCATCAGGCTTCCTGCCAACAGAGACACGTACAGTATGAGGCAGCTGCACGGTGAAAGTTTGGATGTATGCTATTAATAACGACTTACACTTACAGACCACGGCTACATTGAATCCTCACATCAACCCTCTGATTATCTCCATTTACATATGGGAAAATAGCAGGGCAAAGAAGCTCAAGGTCACCCAGCTGGTAGAACTAGGATTCAAAGTCAGGCAGTCCTACTCCAGCTGAAGACTGGTCTTGACCCACTGTGCTGCCTCCTGCCCCGCTGCCTGCAACTGCCATGCCACGGCCACCTTAGGCATGCACGCCCTTCTCCCCTACTGCTTTCAGGTTGGTCGGTGACAATAACAGGACATTTCGCTGAAATGGTCGGTTTCTCCTGCCCTAAAGGCAGTTCTTTCACCATGGTAGCACTTCTAGATCCCTATTTTTAAAGCATTTTAATAAAAACAGCTACCGTAGGAAGTGCGAGGGGTGACGGGGGGAAGCACAGCTGTAGAGCTCTTCATAAACAGGCCCTAGTGAAAGGGCAGCATGTCGCCAGGCACGGAAGATGTCCACACAGGGATCACAGTGAGAGATGCTCCAGAGGACCCATGGCCTGAACGCCAAACTCCAGCTGGTTTCCAGCAGCTCACCACAGCACATCACAGTCCTGTTAAACAGTGTGAAAGTATACCAGAAAGCTCTTCTTGAAATTTCAGTTATTTTTTTAAGTTTTAGGTTTTGCTTTAAAGAAAAAGCCAATGCTAGAACTATAAATATTCACATACCAGCAACCAAACATGTCCTACAGAGGCCCCATGGCAGGAGGAAGGAGCTGGAAATACCAGAGCAAAAACCCAGTAAAGCTGAAAGGGTGGGAAGGGCTCAAATGCAACGTATGGAAATTTTTCCAAAAAACATAGAGTCTTTGCTTAACCTCAAAGATTTCCAGGAAATCCCTAGTCCCATTAAGATCAGAGTGGTCAACAGTCACCAAAGCTCATTCATGCCTCAGTTTCTTCATCCTCCAAGAGCGTACCTCATCAGGTAGGGCTGTGTGAAAACAATTAGTTAATTAATGTTGAATCGCTTGAACTCAGGAGACAGAGGTTGCAGTAAGCCAAGATCATGCCACTACACTCCAGCCTGGGCAACAGAGCAAGACTCCATCTCAAAAAAAAAAAAAAAGAAAGAAAAAGAAAAAAGGATAAAAAAGGGGGCAGGGGGTATCTGACACATCATGGAAGCACTTACTCAATGTTAATTGCTATTATGGTCAGCATCATCTAAGTTACCGTGGAAGAAACAGGGAGATGAAGGGCAGGGCTAGCAGAATTTTTGCTATTTTACATCATTTCCCATTGTCAGCTTTGAAAGACTCCCCAGTGTTCCCATTTTTACTTGAGAAGGAAATCAATGGCTCCTCCAAAGCTCAATGCTACACAATAGCGAGGTGCAGTAGCTCACACCTATAATCTCAGCATTTTGGAAGACCACGGCAGGAAGATCCCTTGAGGAGTCTCAGACTGGCCTGGACATGGTGAGACCGTGTCTCTACAAAAAATATTTTAATTACCTGGTGTGGTAGCTCACACCCATAGTTCCCAGCTTCTTAAGAGCCCTGAAGCTGGAGGCTACAGTGAGCTGTGGCCAGGCTACTGCACTGCAGCCTGGGTGACAGAGTTAGACCCTATCTCAAAAAAAAAAAACAACAACAACAACTACTACACAATAGTATAAACAAGAAAGACATCAATGAACCAAGTTCTGTGTCTTGGAAGAAAACCTATCAGTGATGTATCCAACTCAGAGACTCACCAAAAAACTGACAAAATTCCAGAAATACTACTCCCCAGGACAAATGTTGTAATGCCAATGTACTGCCTAGTCTCGACGTCTCGACTCAAAGTACCCAAATGTACATATAACTACCATTTCCTTCAAGTAACTAAAAATCATGGAGAGATATTTATTCATGAGCAAATATACAAGTAAAAGCTAAAATTAAGGATATTTCACTTGCAAGTGGTTGAGTTTCTCATAAATAACATGCAGGTATCCCCTCACTTCATCCTGCAAATAAACCCAAAGAAATGGTCCACCTTTATTAATGGTTTTCCGCTAAAATGAGACAAGTTAGATCTCAATAATCTGTTAGCGGGTTCCCAAAAGAAGTCAAAGCTATCTACAAAGGGTCAGGAAATGGCGGCATAGAGAAAAGGATGGAGCATGGGGAAGAAACCTAGTGAAAACTGACCTGTGAGGTGAATTAACCCAGGGAAGGACAAATCAGGAAACGAAATAAGCCATAACTCCCCTTTGGTCTTATCTCTCCGAGTTCCTCCTTTTGTTCAGTAAACCAACTCAAACTTAAAGACTTTGGGATTGAGACTCAGTCTGCACTGAATGTGAATTAAATCAGAGAAGGTTATCTACCCACATCATATACTGCCAATTGGGACAATATTGGCATTGATTGATTTAAGGCCTTGAAGTAAAGATTTGAATACCCAATGAATTTAACAATCCTCCAAGTTTAACCTCAAATGAATGTCTGCTCCCCACCCACCCAGTTCACTTGGAGATGATTTTACAACTCAAATGTGTATGAGCTTGTCAGAGTCTGTTCTCTTTGGCCGAAGCTCAGCCTATTCATAGCACCCCAAGATTTTCAACTGTTTTGTTGCCACCCCAAAACTGAAAGGCAGATATTGGTAATCAAGCCTTTGCTAAAACAACCAGGCTACTGTCTTGTCAACTCGAGTTTTACAACTTCACTCAGATTCTGTGAAACACCTGGTCCCAACCAACCACGTGTCACGCCTCTGATAACACAATATACAGATGTCGCTCACCTCTGTGTTTTCAAAAGGCAAAATCCATCTCCAACTCAGGATTTCCCAGGCTGCCCCTAAAAATATGGTTTATGTGTGTGTAAACAGAGATTAAATGTGAGGTTTTATGTGAGTGAGGAAAAAGCAGACAGTCAGGAATGGTTCTCCTGCCGAACGTAAATAATGTTTGTTTAAGCAGAATGCCTAGGAGAGCCTGAGAGATTGCATGGTCAGCATTGAGACCAGAAAGCATGCCTGGGAAGCCTGCCTCCCGCTCTGGGTCTTCACAATGGCCAGAATGGACTTTGTTACAAATCCTGTGAAACATACCAGACAAGCTGTGAACAACTTAGTTACCAGGTGAGCACGTTGAGGAAACCTCTAATGGTGAAGGCCAGGAGTATGGTGATAAAGTGTGTCATAGGCTTGGTTTTCTTACCCTAAGCCCCCATCATCATTTTTTAAAGAACAGTGAAAGGGCCAAGAAATGGCTTGCCTGAGGCCAGTGAAGACTGGCAAAATTGGTTTTCAGTCATCCACCTACAGACAATCCCTGCATTATAATGATTTGACTTACAGTTTCGCAACTTTACACAATGGTGCAAAAACAATACACATGCTGTACACTTCTTCACTGACAATGGGCTATGTCCAGATAAACTCGTCAGAAATTTAAAATACTGTAAATCAGAAATACACTTTTGATTTCTGATTTTTTTACTTATAATGGGCTTATCAGACATAACTTGTTTGTTGAGGAACATCTGGGTTCTGTCTCTTGGCTGGAGGCCAGCATGTCTCAGTGCTGGAGCACAGGGCAAGTGCCAGCCATGGACCCCTGAGCTGAGTTTCTTCAGCCTGAACAGACCCCCTCCCTGCTTGAGTGAAGAGATTCAAGGTAACCCCTTAAAAGCAGGCCCCCATAACCTGAATCTTCTGCACCCTTTGCACGGTGAGGCTTTGCCTTCGTACTTGGCAAAGTACGAAGCTGGGATGGAAAACAAAGTCCTCATCAAACCCTGGTGGTCCTCACTCAACCCTTCCCTTACCAGATGAGCCCCCATCCCTTCTCATCTCATCTCCTTCTTCCTCATTTCTTTTTCCATCACTTATCTTTCCTTTTCCTCAGAGTTTAACATACTTTGCTAAGCACCACCTCTGGGCTCCAAGGACACAGGGGTAAGAGCCTAGTCCCTGCTTTAAGGGAACTCACCGTCTAACTGGGAAGCAGACACATCCCACACAAATGACAGTGTGTCCTACCACAGTTATGAAGTCCAAGTTCTGGGGAATCTCCAGCTCTTCTACTTCATTTGGCTCCTTCCACAGTCAGCACTCAGCGATTGCTCTCTTTAGTCCTAATCCTCTCTCACTGGGGTATTTGCAAAGGTCTCCTAACTGGATTCTTTAAATCTGCTCTGGTCTCTTCCAATCCACTTTCCACACAATAGCTAAAACTATTGTTATATTGCCTGTAAAACTTCATTTCTGCCTTCATTTCATTATTTATCCAGTCGTCATTCAGGAGCAGTTTGTAGTTGTGCGGTTTTGAGTGAGTTTCTTAATCCTGAATTATAATTTGATCACACTGTGATCTAAGAGACTGTTTGTTATGATTTCCTTTCTACTGCATTTGCGGAGGAGTGATTTCCTTCTAAGTATGTGGTCAATTTTAGAGTTGGTGCAATGTGATGCTGAGAAGAATGTATATTCTGTGGATTAGGGTGGAGATTTCTGTAGATGTCTATTAGGTCTGCTTGGTCCAGATCTGAGTTCAAGTCCTGGATATCCTTGTTAATTTTCTGTCTTGTTGATCTAATATTGACAGTGGAGTGTTAAAGTCTCCCACTATTATTGTGTGGGAGTCCAAGTCTCTTTGTAGGTCATTAAGAACTTGCTTTATGTACATGGGTGCTCCTGTATTGGGTGCATATATATTCAGGATCGTTAGCTCTTCTTGTCACATTGATCCCTTTACCATTATGTAATGCCCTTCTTTGTCTCTTTTGATCTTTGTTGGTTTAGTCTGTTTTATCAGAGACTAGGATTCCAACTCCTGCTTTTTTTTTTTTTTCTCTCCATTTGCTTGGAAAATCTTCCTCCATCCCTTTATTTTGAGCCTATATGTGTCTTTGCATGTGAGATGGGTCTCCTGAATACAGCACATCAAAGGGTCTTAACTCTATCGAATTTGCCAGTCTATGTTCTTTTGACTGGGGCATTTAGTCCATTTACAATTAACTTCAGTATAAACTGATATGTATATAAAAAATTAACTTAAATCTGTACTCTAGGGACTGTTAGGTAACATTTAAAATACCCAATCATAAATCCACCCTCCAGAAGTGACCATTGCAAGTACTTCAAGTATTATTATCTAAATCTGCACTAGCAGGTTCATTAATCATACAACATTTATTAGTCACATAGGAGTAAACTGCTGGGTTTGAGGACTGGAGAGACTAAACAAACATGACCTTATACAGATAATCTGAGAATCCAGCTACTATTATCTGAACGTGCCCCCACTCCATTCCAAAATTCAGATGTTGACAATGTGGTGGTATTAAGATGTGAGGCATTTAAGAGGCACTTAGGTTATGAGGGCTCCTCCTCTCATGAATGGGATTAGGTTCCCTAAAGAGACTTCACAGAGGGAGCTCATTTCCTTTCTGCCCTTCCACCTTCTGTCATGTGAGGACACACCATTCCTCCCTTCTGGAGGATGCAGCATCAAAGGCTCCGCCTTGGAAGCAGAGAGTAGTCCTCACTGGCACCTTAATCTTGAACTTTCCAGCCTCCAGAACTGTGAGAAATAAATTTCTGTTCTTTATAAACTGCCCAGTTCGTGGTACTCCTGACAGCACAAATCAACTAAAACACCAGCAAACCCAGTAGCCTGATGATCCAAGTCTAGCCTTGTCTTTGGTTCTGTGTGTCCAACTCTGTTTGCCTGATCTGAATAGGTAAGTTTTTGGCTGATCTTACTTTAGGAACATTCACCTTAGAGTAACTAAGTGTTTATCAGGGTGCCTAGGGTTGAACAATAGGACTCACTTAAGTTCAAGGAGTAGATTATACAAGTACTTTGGACCCGTTTGCTAGCATTTGTGCCCATGCCAGAATTTGGTCTGAGACTTGTTTTCACGGTAACACACCACCTCAGGTACTGAGGCTGTGTGGGTGGAGACACAGCCTCAGCCTCTCATGGATGGGAGCTGCCCATCTATACCATCATAACTTGGGAACTGTTGATCAACAAAAATGGCTTAAATCAGTTCACAAAGAGACTTTCTCAAAGCATGGTTTGAGTTATACCAGTCCTCTGCTTTAAAATCTTTATACCTTCCCACTGTTGTTAGGATAAGGACTGAATGCCTTAAAATAACCTGAAGGGTCTTACAACAGCCCAGCCCCATTTCTGGCCACTCTCTCTGGGTGACTGGCCTCAGTTCCATGAAGGCTCCATTCTCCTTCTGCTACCACCTTCTAATGAGACATGAATTAGCAACCACCACACCCACCACCATCCACTCTTGTTAAATCAGGGAAGGGCAAATACAGAGGCTATAAGATGCTTGTTAAAGTCTTTTAAATATTGATCAATTATACAACTCTTTTCCCCATCGCCTTGCAGCAAAGGCAGAGAGCAGGGCCTCTCCATCTTTGACAGCCTTGAGAGTTGGATGGGTGGATTGATGGATGGATGGATGGACGGATACAGATGGATAAAAGGAAGGGAGGAAGAGGTGTGGTCAGTGCTATGACAGGACATCCCATCCATCCCATGCCAGAGCTAAGTCAGCTGCAAGGGGCTGTGGAGGAAGGAGTAGGAAGATCTAGGAGGGGCGGCTTATATGACAGGACATATGGAGGGAGAAGGCAGGGTTCCTGAGTCCCCACCTACCACACAGGAAACTTGCTGGATAAGTAGAGAAAATGAATGCCTGGAAGGGCTGAAGAGCAGCTGGGGGCCATCTGGGTAGGCTCCCTGGGATGTGCCCCTGGACAAGAGAATGTTAGAGCAACTGACCCAGGACTCTGAAAGAGGGGTTACACAGGCTGGAAAAGGGCACTGTGATGGTCTCAAGTCAGGCAGGCTCCTGGAGCCCACGGCAAAAGTAGGAGTCTCATGGAATCTTCATGAGCTTCTTAACCTAGAAGAGAAATCCTCCTTAAATACCATTATTTGAGGTTTAGATGTTACCAAATCACAAAAAAATACATTTTTCCTTGATGTTTCCAAAGGAATTGTTTTCTAGAGTGAAGAGAATCCAATCTAAAGTGATTAACTATTTTATACTAAGAGCTTAAACATTTAAAGATCTCTTCAAATAACCAGCTCCTGGCTGTAATCACTCCTTTTTATAGATTAGTCTTGTAAATAAACATCATGTAAAGAAAAGCTCCATTGGAATCTAGTCAACACTTTTACATCTGTGTTCCCAGAAGCAATTATCGCATAGGTCTGAATGCTAACTCTGTGCTAGGTACAGTGGAAGATCTCTCTCTCTCTCTCTCTCTCTCTCTCTCTCTCACACACACACACACACACACACACACACACACACACGCACACACTCACACAGTTACTGTTCCCAAAGATTTTTCAATCTATTTCTTAGGTCATATACCCGTAAACTGCATGCCCTTTAAAAGCATTCCAAAATTCATTCTTTTCTCTCAATCTGAATGAAGAGTTGATTCTTGCATCTCTCTAGCACTCCCCTTCTTCCAACTTACCATTCAAAAACTACTATCCACAAGGTTTGTTTTACAAACCTCATTTCCTCTAATCCCCGGAGGAATCTGTGAGGACTCTGCCAAGTTGTTCAACCTCTCTGAGCATCAGTTGCCCATCTGGAAAGGCAGGAGTAACAAGAGAGGAGTTGCGTGGATTGAATGAGATGGGATGTGCTGGTGCTTTTAGAACTCAAAGGGGCTTTACACAGGAGATACTCGCATGAGTCCATTGTCCATCATAAATGAACTTTCCCAGGTCCCCTGTGTCTGCACTTCGGCTGTACAATAACCTCTCATTTATCAAGAAGCCAAACAATCTAAACTGTCAAAGACCAGCATATTTTAACATTCAGAGCTGACCCCGAGATGCTACAGGAGCCAATGAGATTTTCAAATCATAAAAGATAGATTGAACTACATGTTTGCAGGGCATGTGTATTTTATGGTATTCTAAACTTATTTGAAAAATTTATGATGAGTACTTGGCAGTACTTCTCCATGTGTGTTCCAACAGGTTTCACACAATAAAAGGGCTCTATCGTCACAGCTGAAAAATGTTGCTTCTTCCTGCTCAATATGCATCCCTCCCTTCCCTGGAAACTACACCTCGATTTTCCTTTGGGGATCCACCCCATCCCTTTAGCCCTCATGCAGTTCATGCAGTTCACACGAGATTGACCCGACACATACACACTGCTTCATCCAGGGGTGGACCCCAATTCAAGCCTGGATGATTAGTATTTTCTATTGCTACATTGATCAGCTCAGGGATCGGCATAAAACTCAAGTCGGGCAAGACTCCATTCAGGGATTTTTGGACACGATTCAGTGGTTTCAGGATACTGGAACCACTGGGAAGCAGAGGCCCTTTTCTCTCCATTAGAATTGCCAGCTAAAAGGATGTTGTAAGGTCAGTGTAAGAGGGCAATGTAGGAGAAAACAAAGCCAAAAGCTAAAGACCAAGACCTCATCACATCACCGGAGCCCCTGGTTCCAACTATGCCTAAAGTCAACAAAGAAAACCCTAGACTGCTCAATTGCCTGAACCAATAAATTTTCTTTTTTGCTTAAACACTTGTAATTGCAAGAATGCTGATTCATACACTGGGTTATATGAAGTTAAACAAGGCTTCTTTACTATAAGGCTTCACAGAGCTTTCCAAATACTAGCATGCATTACGAATCCCCAACAGGGAGACATAATATACAGCATTCCCCAAACTTATATGTCCAATGATTTTTTTTTTTGGAAGACCATATCATAGGGCTTGTAGTCCATAGAAAACACCTTGGGAAAGGCTAATACATATTACCTGTAAGTTAACCGAATATTAAAATACTACAAATCCCTATTCCCTTATTATTCTAGATAAATGAGACAAATGGGAATTCATTTATCCAACACTGTTGATGCATTTTTCCATACTTTAAAAATGTATGTATATAATTTTTTATTCTTTTTTACTAAATTGGGGTCATAAGCACAAACCATGGTATTTTTTCCAGACTTAATGAAATATATGTATATATACAGTCTTTTTTTATTATTATACTGGGATCATAATTTCTGAGCTGCTACACTTTCGAGTTCTGCATTTTAAAATATTTTGGGCCTCTAGCCTCAGTGCCAAGCTATCAGCTGTCACTCCGCTTCGTTTAATGTATCTACCTGTAGAAGCAGCCCCTAGTACTCTGCTGTGAGCTAGTAAACTGAATGAAAGAAACTCAGTGGAACTGTGTGTTTAAGTCTGGGGGTGGGCAATGCACTGAGAGCGAGACCCAGGGTAGGGGAAGGTACTGAGTGGAGTACCTAAGTTTCTGTACGTAAAATCTACATCGAGGTATCAGTGATTTTGGCAATTTAAAAGCCACTTTTTCCAGATTTCTGCCTTGGTTTTGGACAGCTAAAGTTTCCAAATAACTGACCTTCGAATATGGGAATTGTTACACTACTTAGCCAAGAAAAGAACCACTCCAACTTGATAGTAAGCACTGAACTCTGCTTAGGAACTTTAAAATGAAAAGTTCTTTTTTTAAAAGCCAGGAGCATCCCTAGTCCAAAAATTCCATTTCTTCCTAAGTCATCCATTGGCACAGAAGTCAAATTTCAGTCATTTTTCAGGCATTTTTTTCCTGCCTGTAACTCTCAAGTCACTGATTGCCTGTTTAAAGGGTATTTGCAGGCTCCCCTGTTTTATGATCTTATAATAAAACAGATGGGGATTTGGGACAACAGGAAGGTAATTAAACTCCCTTCTTGTCATTGAAAGTATAGCCTTGGCCCTAAGCAGTGGCAGAGACAGGCAGGCTGGCTGGTCTGGGCAACAAGGCCCATGAAAATCAGTGTTAGATTCGATCACAGCAGTGGAAACTCCTGAGTCTTTTTCATTTGCATCAAGCTGGGTTTGCAGTCATACTTAGAGGCTTGACAAGGAAAATGCATCAAGGTTTCTCTTCTAAGTATCCAAGGATCCAGAGGCTTCCAGAACCAGGGCACCTGCAGCCCAGTAGTGTGGCTGAAAGAGAAGCCCAGCCTAGCATTGCCCTGATGCTTTTTCCAGACTCCAGAGCACATGTTCTGGAAGGGTCACAGGCTCCTGGGCTACTGTTGCACCCTCAAAGTGGGGAGGAGCCAAGCACCTGCTCAGACAGCCATGTGCAATTCTGAACCTGCTCTGCCAAAGAAAACACCCCTGTCTGCCCCAACTCCAGCATTTATGCTCAGAAAGGCCTCTGTCTTCCCGGTTCGAGGGCTGCTGACCAGATGTGGACTGGGTGAAGGCGGGGCAGGTCCAAGGATCCAGGGGGCCATTAATCCGCAATTGTGCACACCCCGCCTACTCCACCTACTTCCTCTTGACAATTGCACAGCTAAAAAGCACTTTTAGAGGAAATGGATCCCTCAGTTCATCTTCCCAATGAGTCATTTTGGAAAGCTTTTTTCTTCAGATCTTGTTGCCCTGAGGCAGTTAGCTCCACTCCTGGTTTTAAAAGCAGAAAAGGGAGAAGGAGGGACTCATTTCTCAATATCTACATCACTTCATTTCCATTTTAGATATATAATAAAAAGGCAGAGAGAAGTCACACACAAAAGCAAAACCAGAAGACAGGACAAGTAGTGCTGTCTCCCCCACCTCAGACCCCAGCCAGGACTGTTGCCCCTGACCTCAGAACTGGGCTGCGGTGTCTGCTCAGCTGCCTCTGGTCTACTGGTGCTATCTGAGAGGGTGTGGAGGTGGACAGCTGGGGCAGAGGATGGAGGTGGGAGAGCACAGCCTCGGGGAATGGCTTGGGGTTCAGAGGCTAGCGACCCCTGCCAGGGTTCCCTTCACCCGCACACACCAGTTAGCCTGGTGCTTATTCTACTCCAGATTTGCCCTTCTGCCCAGCCAAGGCCAAAGTCACCCTCCAGGTATGCTTTGCAGTAGAGAAGACTCCAGTGAAAGCCCACGAGTGCTTCATCCGCTTCAACTGGCTCTAGGCCAGGTCTAGCAATGGGCTGCCTGGCTGTGCTTACCCCTTCCCACCCATCACTCACACGACACTACACCACAGTAGAGGCATAATGAAATATAAAATACCATTAAGAAGAAAATGGGAGGAAAGTCCTCAAGGGACAAGGGATTTCAAGAAATCTGAAGAGACAGGAGGTAGATGCTGGAGTGATGACTGACAAACATAGAAGAGGAGGCCACAGCCCAGAATGAACATACTGCCAGGGAGCTGGAGCCGCAGGAAGTGGGGTCTGCAGACACGAGCTGGCGGGTCTCAGGATTCGAAATGACAGGCACCACAAAGGGCAGGGTAGCAAGTGGTGCATCACTAACAAAGGACCTATCCTTCCCCATCCTCCAACCACTGCCCAGCACAAGAGCTTGAAGCCAGGCCAGAAAAGGAGGCTCGTCTTTACAGATATCGATGATTGAGAAAATGCAGCAAGCAGTAGAATAAAGAGGACTTTAAGCTGATTTGGTGCTATATTCAGACCTTAATGGGACAGAGGGTTGGAAAGTGAATTCCTGATCCCCCCAAAATGAGGGCAAAATACCAGAATCTTCACCCACACAGGTGGCCCCCTATGTAACGTGAACCAAAGGACAAGCCCTACCCTGGTGACCTAGGCTGCTGACAGGATGGCAGACCTGCCCACGGCCTGAGGCAGTCAAATAACACCATCTTAGGAGGACTGCATGCCCAGCAGATGACCCCGGGCACCATACCCTAAACCAGCGGACAACTTCCAGCCAGCCCAGGGCTTCCACACAGACAAAGCCCACTGTTTGCAGCCAATCAACCTCACTGGGAGAATCTCCTTTCCTCTGACAGAATAGAGTTTGCCATCCTTCAGCTATAAAAGCCCTACTCTCATTTTTCTCACCAGAACCTCGTCCCCAAGAACCTGCTCGATTCTGCATTGAAACAGCTTTCCTGCATAGCCATAAAACTTTTTTGCCTTGTGTTCTATTATATTAATATCTTTGACCTCTAGGTATTTCTATTTCATGACACACCTAAAGTTTTGGGAACCCTGGGCTAGGGTAGGTGATCAAGCTCCCACTTCATTCTCCTAAGTGGAAAATACGCAATATAAGCACATGCACACATTTTTGAGAGAAGACAACATGTTTGAAGGGTTCCATTGTCAGATTTCTTTTTTTTTTTTTGAGACGGAGTTTCGCTCTTGTTACCCAGGCTGGAGTGCAATGGCGCGATCTCGGCTCATCGCAACCTCCGCCTCCTGGGCTCAGGCAATTCTCCTGCCTCAGCCTCCTAAGTAGCTGGGATTACAGGCACGCGCCACCACGCCCAGCTAGTTTTTTGTATTTTTAGTAGAGACGGGGTTTCACAATGTTGACCAGGATGGTCTCGATCTCTCGACCTCGTGATCCACCCGCCTCGGCCTCCCAAAGTGCTGGGATTACAGGCGTGAGCCACCGCGCCCGGCCCCCTTGTCAGATTTCTTGAACGAGATCATACCAGGTATAGGGCAGTGTGTGCACGTGTGCATGTCCGTTCATCACAGAGCCTTTTACCAGCAAACTCAATATGAAAGCCCAGCACACAGACCTGCTAAGGAGGAGCTTGGATGAGAACTGAGGAGGAAACCAGGGCCCCATCTGCTCAGCTCCTCTTTCCTCGTGGCCCAGTTACTCTCTGAACCCAGACTTTCAGGGACACTTAGCAACCCTGACACAAAAAAACCAAAGAGTAATTTACCCGAATGAGGAAAAAAAAGCCTATTTTTACTTTGTAAAATATGTACAATAAAAAAACGAGCAATGATCCTTACCTGCACACTTGTAAACATTGACTGATGAAATGGTAAGGAGATTCAGCCAGGCCCAACTCAGCAATTGTCTTCCTCATCCTCACCTACATTTAATGAGAATTAACTGTGAGTCAGGGCTAAGTGACCTGCACATACACTATCATTCAATCCAAACAGCAAAACTATGAGGCCAGGATTGCTATTATCCACATTATCACATGCTGAAGAATTTGACCAAGACCTCATAGCTAGTGGTGGCAAGCGCCAAGGTGCAAGGCCAGGTCTGGACTCCAAAAACCATGCATGTTCCTCACTACTGTGCTTCACAAGGCCCCACAGTAGGCACTTTATATTTTTTCTGTATTTTCTAAGTGTTTTCTTTGTGAAAAGAAATGATTTCTTTAATCATTTTCATAATATTAAGGACATTCTCATTTGGAAGCCAATAAAAAAAAAAAAAGAGAACAGTACAGGAAGAGTTGGTTTCATAAGACTAAGAGGTAACAGGCAAGACAGGGATGCCCTAGGGTGGCCTCTCCAGCCTGGATCACCACGAAGAGGACCTCATTACAAAGACAGGCCTCAGACAACATTCTTCACTCCAACAGGGTCTGCACTCCTCCACCGGCCACGTCAATCCCATCTTTCAGCGTCTTCCCTTCCTGGTGATTGCAAACATTAGGAAAGCTTATTAGCCTTGATGTTACCAAACACTGTCATCTAATTATACCAGACAGAAAGGGAGAGTCTATGAGAAACAAAATTCCTCATCTGCCAAAACAAAGCATGACTAAAGTCGATGAATCAGCAAATAGCAGTAAATGCTTATTATTTAGGAATGTGAAAAGAAGTATTAGCAAAATAGATCATTTAAAACTGTTCTCTCTGGGGAGGTAACAATGGGGGAAGGCTCAGCAGCAGGGATCTAAGAGATGGCTGTATTTTTGTAAGCATTTTAGCACTATTTGGCTGTTCAAATTAAGTGCCAGTTTTTTTGATTTGTTAAAAAAAAAAAAAAAAAAAAAGGAATAAAAAATACCTCCGTTCTTAGTGTAATCCTTTAGCTTAATCCACTCCAGTAGGCTCAGACACAATGTGATTTGATGTGGTTTGTGGAGCCAGATCTGAGACACAGAAAATGGGTGGTACCTGGTGTTGTGGAAGAGCCGTGAGTCACAAGACCTGGATTCTCATCTTGGCTCTGCTGTTCTGGGCTGTGTGGCCTTGGGAGAAGTTGCTTAACCAATCTGAACCTCTCTAACCCCTAATGGCAAGCATTTAGACCCCATACAAACTAATGAGAGGAATTAATAACATAGATCCAACCCAACAAAACAAACAAAGCTCATGGTGAGGATGCAAGGTGTGGGGACCTGTGAGGCCTGGGTCAGGTGGGTGAGAGCTACGGAAAGATAGTGCCCTAGATAGGAAGGATTAGGCCCCTTGCCCATCCACCAGGCCCTGAGCCCAAGCCCAAGCCTCTTAGACATGAGCTGAACTCTCCTCCCCTTCTCCATGCTGCGCCCAAGTTCCCTGAGACCACGGAGCATATTTTAGGATTCTGTGAACTCGAGAGAGGTGAGTGTCCCAGACTTCAGTCTGCATCCCTCTGTGAGGCTCATCCACACCCATGAGTTCATCTAAATGGCACAAAGTCTTTCCTCAATTCTGCCCAATTAAAAAAAAATAATATTCAAGTTAATTGACTGTATGGGACCCTCTTTAACAAAGGCCCTCCTCGATTTTGCTCAATTTAAAAAAAAAAAAAAAAAAAAAAAAAAAAAAAAAAAAAAACTTCAAATTATTTGGCCTTAGAAACAAATGTGGTAAAACCTTAGGCCCAAAAGAGAAATTCCAGGGCAGAACCTGGCTCACTACTATTGTCACAGGTCTGGTCACAGCTGTCATTTTAAGACAAGTATATCCAGGCTCCCCTGAAACCAAGCCAGCCTGGGGCAATTTCTTCCAGGCTCTGAGCATTTAGAAGAGCCCACAGCTTTTGCTCACAGCTCAAGGACCAGGTGTCGACTGCCTGGTTGCCAACGGTACTTTTTCTCCCCTCTCTCCCTAGAATCATAGCCTGTACAGGCTTGGGGTTGGGGAGAGGTCTGGTAGGTTCATGCATCCCTGCCTCCCTTTTTCTTTCCCTCCACCACCTTTGACTAAAGAGACATACACCCCATTGAACAGCAGTATTCTTGCTGGTATGTCACGCAGTAAAGAGGTAGAAAGATGCTTTGTGAAGCAGCCCTGCACTCAGAGAGCCCAAAACAAGACACCAGACCAGGCCCAAGGCACCTCCACCAGTACTGAAATACAAAGCGGATGTCAGTATAAAATCTCCCAAAGGTCCTAAGCAATACAGACTACTCTCTGCACAGACAGCACAGGAGTATAAACACACAGAGCTACACATTCACTCCCCCCAAAATAAAATTTATTCTTTGGCACGTCATACTTGGCAAGGGTTAATCATTATGTCATTTCATACAATGATTAAATTAATAAAAATACATCTGGATCAGAGAAAACCTCAGAGACCAGCTTTGATTCCATAAGCACACAGTAAAGGACCTGAAAGGGGATGGGGATGCTGTAAAGGAGGGGTTAAGGGGAGTTAATTAGCCAGTGATTAAATGTCATTTTCCTTGAGTCAAGCGATTCTCGTTTTATTCAAGTGTTCTGGAAGTGGTGATGAAGATTTTTTTTTTCCATTTTAGGGAATTCTTTTTTTGTCCAACAAATAATTCTCAACTGTCTGCTTTTAAAAGTATTGCATAATTTCTAAATAATAATTTTTCAAAATCAGGCTGACACTTCCAACTTCCTCTGATTGGAGTTTTCTGAATCATCCACAGAAAGATGGCTGCTCTGCTGAGAGCCTGCCTGGGAAATCCGCTTGTATATCCTGTGCCCCGAAGCATCCACTTCCTTAAAGGTGTAGCCAGGAGGCTCAGGGTATGAAGCTAGGCACCTGCCCATTTCCTTGGGAGTAAAGCTGATGGTGTAGGTGGTCTGGGCCTCCACAGGGACATTTCCCCGAGGGCCAGACCAGTGAGGCTTACAGCTTTTGGTATTGATCGGTGGGTGGGGCACGTAGTGTGCCTGAGTGGTGGTCAGGTAGTCCAAGGGCTCGGTGGGAAGGTTCAGCTGGGGAATAGGCTTGACTGGCTCTGCTCGCATGCTGGACCACTGCTTGTAGTCATCCTTGGTGGTGGTAGAGCCTTCAAAGCGGCCGCTTTTCTTAATCTGAAGCGCAGGTCGGCAGGACAGAGCTGGGGCACCATTAGGGTATGTGTAATGGGCCTGCGCTGTTGTCAGAAGGTCCATCCTCTCTTCGGGAGGGACGTAGGGGATGGGAGCCTTGGAGAACATCTGGGGTGTTGGCCAAGCTTGGTACTTATCTCGAAACTCAGTGGTGTTAGAGAAAGGCATGTCTAGCCCAGGGGGACTGGCGAGAGGTTTCGAGCTCTTGGCAGGCTCCCCCATCAGGCCCCGGAAGGATTGTTTGTGAGTGGTGAGGCTCTCAAAGGGGATTTCACAGGGCCTGAACTTCTCTGCTTCGTGCACAAAGCGCTTCTCCATGGGGTGGGCCACGTAGCTCATCTTGTAGTTAGTCAGATCCTCTAACGGGATATTACAGAGCTTTGGCATGGCCAGAGGTTTACAGCTCATGGTCTTCACAAGGCCCTTTATGGGGTAATCGTCCTGGTGTGTGGTCCTATAATCAAACCTGACTGATGCCGGCCGGTATTTGTGCTCCAGGCGAAGTGGCTCTCGTCTTGGTTGGTTCCAAGGCAAATAATCAGCTGAAATTAAAGCAGAAGAGATGATTAACATTAAATCAAGTCAATCAACTTACATATATTCTACAAAGCCCCACGGTCATAAGCCAGTCTCCAATGAAGCATTCTTTGAGACAAAGGAAGAATAGAGCACATCCCCGCTACCACTGCAAACACCGGATGTGTCAACTCTATGGTACTTGCAGGCAGAAGAGAAAAATTTACAGGAGTTCTCATCACACCCCACAATGCTGCATGCAGGGATCTCAGAGGGTCCATGGCCGTGGGAGGATCCAGGGAATCCAATCCTTCAGAGAAATTCAACCACTATCTTACTCTGACCCTGGAACACTTCCTTTCTTCTGCAGGGAAGGTACTTTCTCTGAATCAGCATGGAAGGAGTGAGAAGGTGCATGTGATGTAGTGAGACAGGCAATTCACAGCCCACCACTGGCAGGCCACCAGCCGATGAACCAGGCCTACCTGGTCATCTGTGGGGTGGCAGCCATTACGTCCCTGTAATCCTCACATCTAATCCACATAAATCAAATAGGATGCTGGGAATAGGGCATTGTATTGGCTGGCGAGAGAACAGCAGCTGCCACTTGTATAAAACTTACTGTATAACTAAGGCAATGTTCTAAGTGCTTTACGTATTAACTCATTTAATCTTCAGACTGTCCTAAAAAGGTGGATACTATCAATGCCAGTTTTATAGATGTAGAAATAGATACATAGAAAATTAGGGTATTTGTCCCAGGTCACTTGGCTAGAGGTGGAAAAGCATGAATGCAAATTCAGACCCAGAGCTCATGTTCTAACCCACTCTACTCTCTGGTTCTAACAATTAAGGAATACCAAGTACATGTCAGTCAACTGTGCTCAAGCCTTTCCATAAAATGATCTTGTTTCATCTTCATAGTAACACTTTGTGATGGGTATGATTATCTCCAGGCTACAGATTTCTAAAATCAAGGCTCAGAGGAGCTAAGAACCTTGCCCAAAAGTCACATGGCTAGTGAGTTGATTTGGAATTTAAACTATATTGTTGACTCAAAAGCCATGTTCTTCTGATAGCTCATATCACATATATTTCCAGATGGAGTATAAGTTAAAAAAAAAAAAAAAAAAAAAAAACAGGGAAGATTTGCAGGAAGAAAAGAAATTCAGAATGTTTGAAGAAAAGAAAGAATTGGCCATTCTAGGAGATGTCCATCTCAAGAGAAACCTCTGCTGTGGGGCTGAAATGGCCAACATAAAGGGAGGCCTAGACCCAAAAGAAATCTGCACTAGAGATGGCCTCCATGCATCCTGAGGAGCAGATACTGTCTTCAGGCAGCACTGCAAGCCTTTCAAACTGACTTTACCACTCAGGGCCTCAGGCCGCACCAAGACTCAAAGTTCAGGGGAGAAAAATGGGACCACAACCATGTGATTCAACCTCCTTGGCACTGCTGGCATTCTTTCATAATACTCGACTGACATCCAAGACCTATGTTGCCCCATTGGGCCCATAAATTACCAGGTTTAGAATAGTCCTGGTGAGCCCTCCAAATCTACAGGAAATTCTCTTGCTTACTGCTTTACAGAAGGTTAGGAAAAAAGCAGCTTCCCAGGAGCCTTGGGTATATGCACCAACACTAGTGAAGTCCCCAGGCACAATTTATAACAGCTTTATTGGAGTCTAATTTGCATAACACAATGTACCATCTTAGGTGCACAATTCAGTGACTTTTATAGTTGTATACCCATCACCAAAATCCAGTTATAGAGTATTTACATCATGCCAAAAATACCAATTATCTTCATTGTAGTCAGTCCTGACTCCTATCTCCAGCCCCAGGCAACCATTTGCTCTTGGTCTCTGTAACTGCATTTTCTGGACATTTCATATAAATTATCTAATATGTAGCATTTTGCATCTGGCTTCTTTCACTTACTGTAATGTAACTGAGGTTCATCCACATTGTAGCTTATATTAGTAGTTCACACCTTTTTATTGTTGAATAATATTACATTATATGACACCAAATTTTGTTTATCCATTCACCAATTGATGGACATTTTGAGTTGTTTCTACTCTTTGGTTATTACAAAAAAATTCTGCTATGAGCATTTATGAAGCAGTCTGTGTGTGAACATATATTTTCATTTCTCTTGGGTAGATACTAAGAAGTAAAATTGCTAGGTTCTATGGAAAATTCTATCTTTAGCTTTAAAAAAAAAAAATACTGCCAAATGTTTTCAAAATGGAGAAGTAGATGTGTCATTTTACATCCCACCAGCAATGTAGAACATTCTCATTTCTCCATGTCCTCATCAACACTTGTTATCATCTATGTTTTTAAATTATTATAGACATTCCAATAAGTAGTAGTATCTGGCAGTGTCATTTACATTTCTCTAATCACTAATGATGTGGAATATCTTTGCATAGGCAGTGCTTAGATACTTTACGGATGAAGTTACATCAGTAAAGTATCTATTCAGACGTTCTGCCCATCATTTTAAATTAGACTGTCTTCTTGAGTTATGGAATTCTTTCCATGTTCTAAATACAAATCTTATACCAAGTATGTGATTTACATTTTTTCTAAGTGTATCACTTCTCTTTTCATTTCCTTATTTTAACAAAACACCCACCTGAGACCTCTTTTCATTTTCTTAATGGTGTCTTTCAGAGGGCCCAAAAGTTTCAAATTTCGATACAGTCCCATTTATATTATCTTTAATAAGTCATGCTTTTGATGCCCTAAAATCTTTGCCTGTCCCAAGATATCACAGATTTTTCTCTGTTTTATTTGAAACTTTTATAGCTTTAGCTATTACATTTCGGTTTCTGACTCTTTATTTTTGAGTTGGGATGAGGTAACTTCTTCTTTTTGCATGTGGATATTCAACCATCCCAGTACGATTTATCAAGAACACTCTCCTCTCCCACCCTGAAGTACCTAGGCACATGTGTGAAAAGTCACCGACAACGGAAGTAAAGGCTCATGTCTGTACTCGCAACTTAGTTGCATCGGTCATTGTACTTGTCTTTATGTCAGTACAACCGTCTCAATTACTGTAGGTTTAAAGTTTTGAAATCAGGAAGTATAAGTTCTTCAACTTGGTTCTTATTTTTCAAAAATACTTTTAGCTATTCCACTTCGTTTGGATTTCACATGTAAAACCTAAAATTACTTTGCCAAGTTCTAAAAAGGAAAAAGAGTCTGTTGAGATTTTGATAGGAATTGCATTGAAGCTACAGATCAATTTGAGACAACTCTACCTTAATAGTATTGAATCTTCCAATCCATGAACATAGAATGTCCACCATTTTTGTTTAGATTTTAATTTCTCCCAGCAACATTTGGTAGCTTTAAGCATATCAGACTTGCACTTGTTTTTTAAAACTTCATTCGTAGTATTTTATTAATTTTGAGGGTATTGAGGACAGTTTTCTTGATTCCATTTTGATTGTCCATGCTAGAATATAGAAACAATTTTTATATATTGTTCAGTATTGATGTCTTGCTGAACTCATTAGTTCTGGTAATTTTTGTGGATTCCTTGATATCATCTGCATACAGGATGATGTTGTCTGAGAATAAAGACAGCTTTGCGTTTTTCTTTTGAACCTAGATACGTTTATTTGTCTGGTTGCTTTTTTTGCATTATTGCACTAGCTAGAACCTCCAATACAATATGGAGGGGAAGTGGTGAAAGCTAACATCCTAGCCTTGCTCTCAATCTTAGGGGGAAGCCATTTAGTTTTTCACATTAACTATGATGTTTTATAAGTACAGATTTTTTTGTGGACACCCTTTATCAAGCTGAGGAAGTTTCCTTCTAGTCCTAAGCTTGTTGAGAGCTTTTATGAGTGTTGAACTTTGTCAAATGCTTTCTGTCAACCAAGTAGCTTTTTTCTACTTTATTAATGGGATGTATTAATTCATTTTCTGATGTTACACCAACTTTGAATTCCTAAAATAAACCCCATAGATTTCTAATTGATTCTGTAATTGTCTTTTAAATGAATTAAAAGAAAAACTTATCTTTTTAATGATTTAAGAAGAAAAATATCTATTTACCTAATTACATTAACCAGTATGCTTTACTACTTTGTGTAGATTTGTACTGCCCTCTGGTATCATTTCCTTTTAGCCTGAAGGACTTCCTTTAGTATTTCTTGCAAGCCAGGGAGCTATAACTTCTCTCATCTTCACCTGGGAATGTACTTTGCCTTCATTTCTGAATCATCATTAGATATGAAATTCTCAGAGGATAGATTCTTTTTTTCTTTCAGTCCTGTGAATATAGGACTGTGAATAAAGGCAACCAACTGCCTTTAGTCCTCCATTGTTTCTGAAGAGAACTCGGCCATTAATAATGTCATTTTCCTGTATGTGATGAGTTCTTATGCCTCCTTCCAAATCTTTGTTTTTGGCTTTCAACAATTTGACTGTGTTATGAATAGATGGGGATCTCTTGTACTTGTCCTATTTGGATTGTGCTCTTGGATGTATTAATAAACATTTTTCATAAAATTTGGAAACTTTCAGCAATCTATCATTTTTCTGCCCCTTTCCTCTACTTTGGGGGCCATGATTATGTTAGTATACTTTATGGTATCTAAAGGTCTGAGTTTGGACCTTTCTCTTAATTTTTTTTCTGTTCTTCAGATTGCGTGTCTCTATTGAACTATATACATTTGTGCTGATTCTTAAGCCAGCTCCAATCTGCTGTTGAGCCCCTCTGATGAATTTTCTATTTTAGTTATTGCCCTTCCAACTCCAGAGTTTTCATTTAGTTCTTTATTATTTCTTGTTACTGATATTCTCTATTTGATGAGCAATTGTTGTCATACTTTATTTCTTTAAATACGCGTTCCTGTTATTCTTTGAACATATTTAAAACAGCTACTTTGAAATATCTGTCTGCTAAGTCTAACATCTGGGCTCCTACAGAGACACTTTCTGTTGACTGCTTCATCCCCCCATGCATGGGTCATACTTTCCTTTTTCACATCTTACAGTTTTTTTATGTAAACGTAAGGCTTTAGATGACATGTTGCAGCAACTCTGGATTCTGATCCCTATTGGGAGTTGGTTTTGCTTGTGTTTAGTGGCTCACCTGCACTAATTCCATAGTCTTATCTTCCCTGCAGTGTATGGCCACCAATATTTTTGTTCATTTTTTCTTTTTAATTAGTTTTTATTTTATTTTATTTTTGAGATGGAGTCTCACTCTTGTTGCCCAGGCTGGAGTGAGTACAGTGGCACGATCTCAGCTCACTGCAACCTCCGCCTTCCAAGGTGCAAGCAATTCTCCTGCCTCAGCCTCCCAAGTAGCTGGGATTACAGATGTCCGCTGCCACACCCGGCTTTTGTTTGTTTTAAGTAGAGACGGGTTTCACCACATTGGCCAGGCTGGTCGCAAACTCCTGACATCATGATCCACTCACCATGGCCTCTCAAAGTGCTGGTATTACAGGCATGAGCCACCATGTCTGGTGTCCTAAGGGTCACTCTATGTCAGCATAGTTTAGTGGTCAGTCAGTGATTGGTCAGAAGTTAAACTGAAGCACATTAAGCCAGTTAGGCATTCACACTTTCCCAACGGATCTGTGTGTGGGTTAGGAAAAACACATATAAAGATCAGGCAGTTTATAAGTCTGAATTGGCTTTTACTTCCTACTGGGGTTTCTCAAGTCTCCCCTACACAAGTACGAGGCCTAACACCCACCCAGGAATGCTGAGTTGATAGATGGGCTCCTCTCTGATTGCCCTTGAGCCTGCACACAGCCTTGCCCACATGCACAGCCTTCCAGACCACCAGGAATACCTATGAACTTATCAAGACCCACTGTGTCTGTCTCATTCTCTGAACTTCCCTGCTTAAATTTCTAGCTGGTTTGCTGGTCTGTTGCTTGCCACAACTATCACTATAGCCTCAGACTAACTCAGAAGTAGTCTTCCCTGATTTCTTGCCATTGAGATCACTATTGTTTTTATTGAAACCCCTGGGTATGCACTCTATTCCCAATCAAGTCAGGCCCCACTGACAGCAGAGCTGCTTGTTTACACAGCCCAGCCTGCTCAGGCAGAGCCCCACACAGATGGAACAGTGGGGGTGGGGATGGGGTGATGGAGGCAGCCCCAGAATAAAACACCGCAGACTCCCAGTGTTCATAACCAAGGTACCATAGTTTCTCTTTAATAAATACTTCTCAATTTTTTGCATACCAGTGGTTGATTTCCAGAGTCTAGAAATGGTTGCTTTTCACTGTTTTGTCCAGTTTTGTCACTGTATTTTGGGAAGAGGATTTACCAAGCTCCTTATTCCTCCACTCCAGAAGTCCTGATATCCTCCCCATCCCCTGGCACACTCTTAAGTTTATTTTAGGCTGATAATACTACCAACTATTATCCAAAATTGGCTTCATTTTAATTGAAAATCTAATCTTTCTCCAAGAGCCATTAATGGCTCTATCAGCATCTTGAAAGCATTAGGGGGCCTTAGAGGGAACCATCTTGCTGAATATAAACCACATGTTTCCTCCCCACCCCCACCCCCACCCCCAGACTTTAGGCCTTGCTGAATAGGGGCATCTACCTGTAGATGCCTACATACTGCCTCAAGGTACTTGGGGGTGGCGAGGACAGGGCTTTTCTGGCTCTCTTCTGTGATGGATGAAGTGTTAAGAAAACAGGTTCCTAAGCTCAAAGTTGCCTCATATGATTTCTGATGCCCAACAATATAGTTGAAACCACATTATTATCCAAGCCTCCCGGCTTTCTCCACCCAGCATTTATTACCAAAAACCTCCAGAGGACCCTGAAAAACCTCAGAATTTCACATGACAAACTATTCACATGCCAGTAAAGCCCTTCAGGGCCAGAGTGTCATGTGGGTAATTGGCAAGAACTTCTTTAAAAAGGATTCCATTCAATAACGTGCCTTTAAAAAAAAAAAAAAAAAAAAAAAAAAAAACAGCTAAACCTAAAGCTGAGCATCAAGTAATTACACTCTCAATCTTTCCAATTGCACAGTGTTTTGAAAATGTCACAAATTACAACCAAATGCTGCTAGAGCATATTTTATTGGTGGTTTTCTGGACCCCAGTAAAGGTGCTGGCCCTACGAGTAAAAAGGGGAAAAAAAGATTTTTTCTGTGGAACCAATGTAAGCAAAGCATACAGACAAAATATAGATAGCACCCATTGAAATACACACATTTAATGATCTTGGTCTTTGGTTTCTTTTGGGGTGGTGGAAAAAGAAAATCAATGTATGCTCATAAAACATGAAGCTTGCTATGTAAAAGACTTACAAAAGTGGCAAATTTTCACAAGACACAGACAAGTCACCCAAGGGCTGATACACCAGGAGATAAGGGTGTGGCCCCTCACAAACGCATGGGGTTATTCAGGACTGACCTGACTGCCTGGTAGATGGCATGGGCCTTCTCAATCCTCACGCCTGCTCCTGACCAGGACCCACAGGGTAATAGGCTGGGTGGGATTTGTGCAGATGTGCCAAACTCCGTCACTTGGAGCTCTTGCAAACAATGGTTCAGAACCATTCATCCATTTATTCCCTCACTTGACACACTTCGTTGTGTCATTCCCTGTGTTAGATGCTGGGAATACAGATGCTGGGCATTCAAGGCACCGTTTGGGCAGCCACTTTATTACAGGTGAGTGATAGAACAACTAAACCACTTTAAGTAATAGAACATAAGTATTTGTTATAGTCTGAATGTGCCCCAAAATGCATGTGTTGAAACTTAATCTCCAATATGGTGGTACTGAGAGGTGAGGCCTTTTGGGAAATGATTATGTCATGAGGCCTCCACTTTCATGAATGGATTGGCACTGCTGCACAATGGCTGGAGGGAGCTAAGTCCAGCCCCTTTTTTTCCTCTGCCTTTCATCACATGAGGACACAGCAACATGGCACCACCTTGGAAGCAGACAGCAGACCCTCACCAGACACCAAACCTATCAGCTCCTTGATTCTGAACCTCTCAGCCTCCAGAACTGTGAGAAATTTCTATTATTTACAAATTACTCAGTGTCAAGTATTTTGTTACAGCAGCACAAACGAACTACGAAAGTATTATTCAAAAAAAAAAACCTCTTAAGACACACGTTGCAAAATGGCACCTATAATCAATATAAACATAAATATGTTTCCTTTAGCCACATACTGATTTGTTTTAAAATTGGAATTTCAGAGGAAAACTATGATATCCAACCTCAAATGCGTATGTTCCAAGAATAAAAACCCTGTCCATCTATGCATGCCTAGTTTGAGCAGTGCAGTTGAGACTTGACTGGTGTGCATTTATTAACTCTGTTTAAGTAGGCAAGCAGTTAACAGGTACCAGAAGTTTAAGGAAAGTGAGGAAGAAAACAGGATTTTTTCAATTTTAGCTTTGTCACTAGGGAAGTCGGCCATTATATTAGTCAGTTCTTGCACTGCTATAAAGAAATGCCTGAGACTGGCTTATTTATAAAGAAGAGAAGTTGAATTGGCTGATGGTTCTGCAGGCTATACAGGAAGCATGGTAGCATCTGTTTCTGGGGAGGCCTCAGGGAGTTTTACTCATGGCGGAAGGCAAAGTGGGGAAGGCGTCTTACATGGCAGGAGCAGGACAGAGAAAGCGATTTGGGAGGTGGGGAGGTGCCATATGCTTTTAAACAACCAGATCTCAGGAGAACTCACTCACTACACAGTACTAAGGGGGTAGGGGGTGCTAAACCGTTAGAAACCATCCCCATTATCCAATCACCTCTCAAAGAGCCCCACCTCCAAAACTGGGGATTGCAATTCAACATGAGATTCTGTGGGGGCAGAGTTCCAAACTCTGCCAGCCATGATTCCATTTAAGCTGTGGAATATGCACTCTTCTGTAGTTTGAAAAAGGCAGCTTGAGACACAGCTATATGGACAAAGGGTGGGATAGAGGAAACTTGCAGTGAAAGAAATGAAAGCAACAGTACTGGTGAGGTGGGGTGGGGTGTGTGTGCATGTGTTGAGTGTTAAGTAGTTTGCTGGGGAGAAGCAGGGAGAACCTCTCTTTAAATACTACAAATAGACCTCCTCCATCCTTGCCAACCCCTAAGACAAGCAAGGAGCATTTTCCACTTCCAGACCTCTCCATGGACCTAGGGCAAGGTGGGAGAAAGGGAACTAAACTGAAAGGCAGTTGCTCTGAAGAGCCTCTCCCTATACGAAGATGCATAAACCTACGGGGGCCGTAAAGACCATGTAGAGGAGAGGTGAGTCTGCCACTGGATATGCCCTATCAGAGTCCCTCATTTCCTCCACCAATGGTAGAAAGTGCTTTTTACAGCTTCATTCCTCTAACTCACCTGCTCAATGTCTGTGGTGCCTTATTTCTGGTCTCCTTGTAAACACAGGATAAAAAGGGAGAAGAATGCATTCAGTAGAGGCAAGAGTGCCCCCCAACACCCTGCCCGTGATCATGCACCTGGTTGTATGGACTCCTTTGTAAAGCACCTGTGTGGTGCCTGCTGTGAGAGGGTAATTGGCAAAGAAAAAGACCAACAGATCCCTGCCTACTGGAGCTTAGAGCCTGGCCATTAAAAGCAGCATTAAAAGTGCACAATGAATGACAAGGCAGGGGAGAACAAGGCACCTAGACAGCATCCAATCTGACATAGGGAAAGGGCTGAGAATGTGATCTTTCAGCTGCTAGCTGAAAGATAAGTGCCAGATCAAGGAAGCAGAAGGATTCTATATAGAAGGCATCACATGTGCTACACAAATGCCCTGAAGCAGAAAAGAAAGGAGGAAGGCACCTGAAAGAAGGCCCTGAGGCTGGAGCAGAGGCGCTCAGAAAGAAGATACCAGGGCCTCCCAAGGCATCAGAGGAGGTAGTAAAGGTTTGGGTATTTATCGTCATAGCATCAAATGATTTGAAAAAGTAATGATTTTATCAAATGATTTTTGGAGGCGTTTTAAGCAAAGGAGAGGTCAGATCAGATTGCCATGTTTAGAAGACCTCTCTGCTCCCTTTCTGTGGCAAATGGGTAAGAGTTGACAAGACGGGAGATATGCTCAGGTGTGTGCCCAGGTGTAGACATGGAGAAAACAGGATTAGGCCTTTGCCAGGAGGCAATAGCAAAGGGGCAGGAGAGAGAGAGCATCTCAGCCATCAGTAGGAAATGGAGTCCAAAGATAGCCCACAGAGTAGACTTCATGGGGACGGACTGACCCAGGAGGGGCTGGTGGTAAGAAGGAGGGCTGAGGCATCAATGGATTGGAGGGCCAACAGGGCTAAGGACTGTCATGGAGGGAGGAGATCAGAGGACAAGTCTGAGGATAAGATGTGCACAAAGGCTTCAGAGGTGGGACCATTTCAGGGTATGATGACATGCAGAATGTGGCTTGACAAAAGGTAGCAATGCTGGAGTGTTAGAGAAGGAAGCTGAAGAAAACAAAAGGGCGGAGCGCAGGTTGCTGAAGAGGCCCATGCTAATCCAGTTCTCAGGTCGTAGAAAAATCAGAGAAACTCAACCATGCACAGGGTCCTCCAGGACAAGAGAATGAGAGGCCCTTCCAGGAGCTCACATCCCTCCAACATTCCTACCTCCACTGCCATCTTCACCCTAAATGCTTGGCTTGACTAAATAAAAGCGGCCCTCTTCACAGCCATTTAGGGGTCCATGAACTGTTTAGCACGTCCTCCTAGGGCAACGGTGGGTATCACAGGCATGAGTTATTGATTACAAACCTGGTCTCCAGGCTCATGGTCTCAGTCTTTGCAGCTGAGCTCCACAGAGTTGCTGTCTGCTTGCGCAACACATATGACCGTATCTTGTGTCTCCACTAGGCTAGAAAGTCAAGGGCAGGCCATTATGCTTCCTTCAGTTTCTAGGGCCACACCTCATAGGTAATATTAATAGATACTCAATAAAGAAAGAAGCAATCCTGTTTATATAAAGTTCAAAACTGGCTAAACTAATTTAAGGTATTAAAAGTTAACATAATGGTTACATTCTGGTTGGGGAAGGCGACAGAAATGGAGTAGTAATGTTATATTTCTTGATCTGGGTGCTATTTATATGGATGTGTTCAGTGAAAATTCATTGACCTGTGTAATTATGATTTAAATACTTTTCTATATGTATGTTACATTTTGATCTATTTTTTAAACAGGTGAATGAATCAATCAGTGGTAGAAACTAACTTAGCTTGAACTTGAAATGTTTCCCCCCAATATAGGACTCAAACTGCATGCTAAGACAAGAGTTGGCAGATAATTTGTTCAAGGACCAGATATTAAGTGTCTTATGCCTCACAGACTATAGTGTCTCTGTCACAACTATTCAACTTTGCCACTAGAGTGTAAAAAACAGCCATAGATATTTGTAAATGAGTAAATATGGCTGTGTTCCAATAAAACAGGAATACTGAACTTGGAATTTATGTCATTTTCACAGTCTTCAAATAATATCCTTTTGATGTTTTTTTCAATTATTAAAAAATATTTAAACATTCTTAGCTCTCCAGCCACACAAAAACAGGCTGCTGGCCAGATCTGGCCTGCAGGAAGTAGTCTGCCAACTCTTGCACTAAAGGGCTATGCACATAAAACACATTTCCTAGCCTGCACACAGGCTCAGCCTGTCTTTCCCCCAGTCTGCCCCTCTGTGCTCTCCCACCTTTATAAGTAGGCAAACACTCCATCTTGTCACTACATGGATATTTACTGTCCCGAGGTTTGATGGGGTCCACTCGACAGACAGGGTAGGAATTGTAATCTTTCTTATACGTCGTGAGCAAATCCATATTCTCTTCACTTGGGACGAACTGGTCATATTGGTGGACCTTCACTGGTGCCACTTTGTGAGGCCCAAAATCTCTCCTGTAAGGAAGCAAGTGCATGCTGTTGGGGTGCTTGGCTTGCAATAAGGCTGTGTTTTCCTCTCAACCCAACTCTACAAACATCTGCTGAGAAATCGTGTTCTACTCTACACGCCCCCACACTCCCCAAACTGTTCTTCCTCCTCTATTTCCCACTTTTGAGAAAGGTACCATCAATTTCTTCTCACCCAAGTCAGACACCTGTACACATCCTTGACCTCCTCCCCTCACGGCCCCAGAGTCTGTCATTCACCAGTGCCCCTCCACCCCACTGGTTTTTCTTTCCCCTTGCTCCAGACCCTGACCATTTCTCACTTGGATCAGGTGACAGCCTGCCACCTGAGCGTCCTCCTTTATTTCTCTCACTTCTATTCAATCCCCATAATGTGGCCAGAATAAACTCTCCAAATGAAAATCAGATCACTCTCTTTCCCCAGTTTTAAAAATCTTCCAGGTAAAATTCAACTTTTAAGAATAATTCATAAGCTTTCCTGGACCTGGCTCCTGCCTTACTCACCCTTATCTCTCAAGGTCCGCATCCCACCTGAGCACCCTCCACTCCAATCACAATGCCACCACTTTTGCACCTGCGCCTTCCAACTTCCTTCCACACAACCCCTTCAGTGTGGAGCTAACTTCCTTTCAGGTGCCACGGCCACCTTCTCCATGTTCCCAAAAGCTTCTCCTGCTAATATGTATCTCCTTCCTCTACTTAGCCTATAGAAAACCCAGAAAAGGGAAACACTGAAATAAATGGAGACCCTGAGTCCTTCATTTCTCTGCTGTTTGGTGTCAGTGCCCCCATTATTTCAGGGAGTATGAAAACGATAGGATCGAAAAAGTATAATGGTCTTCGCTAAACCGGAAGCAGTCCCTCCCCAAAGTATCCCAGATAAAAAGGCCCAGATGCTCCCTGCAACGCCCACCAGGAACCGCCCTAAGGAGCCAGGGCTTAGCTTGGACTTGCATTGCCCTCCAGGGCACTCGCAGCTTCCCATCTCTCAGTGCTAGCATTTCCCTCCAAAGGCTGTCTGCTTCACACAACAGACTGTTCTTGCCTGGAACCCATTTATCCAAGTGGACAAAGGGAAGGTAGATGTTTCCCCAATGGTGCTTGCCAGAACAGCCCCGTCAAGGGAAGGGGAAGGTTTCCGGACAGGAAAACATTAGGCCCAAACACCAATAAAATCCACTTCCCGGCCAAAATCTGGAGCAGCATTACTGAGCCATGCTTGACTAGCAAAGGTAACACGCTCCACTATAACCTGTCTTGCGTGAATTATACACATGATTGTCAGTAAACCCAAACCGGGTCCTGAAAATGCTTGGTGGGGTGGGAGGAGGAAGTTAGGAAGCAGGAGAATTAGTCTCTCTAGGGCTCTAAGGAGGAAATGGGAGATGCTTCAGTTGAACTCCCCTAACACCCTCTGGGTAGATTTTAAAATATATCATAGCAGCAGTTATAGGACATTCAGCCTGGGCTCCCTTCCTAGAGGCCCTGCTGTTAGCCTGAAGTGTCTGGAAGCTGACAGTGTATATCGGGCTTATGGAGGGAACAGACTGAACAAGAAACCAAAGGTCAGCTCCCACATCTATTCTTCTCCGTGAACGAGTACTACACACTCGTGGTCTGTCTCTTCAGCACTAAACCAGCTGCAGCAGGAAACTAAGAGGGTAAAGCCTTAGGCTGCAAAGACAAATGAAAATGCCCAGAAAACGCCATCTGAAAACCAGCTGAGTGGAAAGGGACTCCTGGTCAGAAAGTATACATTCCAAAGGGAGTACTCCCAAGGAAGTTGAGCTCTCCTCACTCCCAGAAGAGTGGGACGGATTTCAAAGCCACCAGAGACCACACATTCCTAAACCTTCATAAAAGCATGTGTTCAGTGATGGCTCCCTAATCCTGCACCCTATTCATTTCCAAGGAGTATCAAGAGGTTCCAAGGGCAAGCAATGAGGAACAAAGCTGGGTTCCTGAGCTGCCACACTGAGCCCAGCCAACCTCAGAGCACTTAGGAATGATTTCTGGTTGTGAGCCTGCCACTCTTGGGGATCCTGTACCCAGAGGCCATGGCAGCCTCTTCTGTAGTTACTCTGACCGAGAGGACCAGTTTCCTCTCAGGGATGCCACAAGAACCTCCCTTCAAAGGCTGCCGGGCTCTTGATAACTAAAGCACCCTTACTGCCTATCTCCCATGCCTTCTACTGGAAAAGAGCAGACAAATGCCCAAAACCGAATCCACCAGTTCACAGACTATCCCAAAATTAGTTTCCCAAAGACAAAAGCCAATCACCTTCTCCAGTACAAAATATAAGTTCCTTTTTAAGTGTTCCTCTGTGGTTTAATGTATTGATCAGTTATAACTAAGGCAAATGATTATGGGTGGTAGGGGGAGGCGGTATCTACTTCTGAAGAGAAGAAAAATTTTTAAGTTTGACTTTTATAACCTACCCAAACATAGTTACTGTGGCTTAGGAGTGAATTTAATCTGAATTTATGTGTTTCCTCATTATGTTTTTATGCTGAGAACATTCACTGAAACCTGTCATTAACCACAACATAACTGCATGTCCCCAATCACACGTAATCTTACAGCCTTTAAATTCATGTAAAAGAAAAGACTATATTTTAGTCTTCCCCAAAATTACTCAAATTAACTAGCTTTTCTTTTTAAGAACACTGGATCTCTTCTCTCTTTCTGTGGTACATTTCTCTGTGCACATGTGACGTGAACCAAGAAAAGGAAACCGGTCACAGATACAAGTTTCTTTTAGGTAAGTAGCTGTAAAAGTTATAGAGTAGGGAAGGCCAAGAGTTAAACTCAAAGTTAAGTAAAAGGTTGGAGTGGTCCTGCTGGGAAAGTTGTAACAACTTGACTTCAAATTATTTAGCAAAGCTGGAGAAAGGCGTTTGACAAGACTCTGACAAAAGGAAAGAGGAAATAACGTTAACAGCGAACTAGGTTCCTGAGCCTGGCGGTGGGAAATGAAGATTTTCACCATGACAAAAGGGCCACACAACACTTGTTTTAAACCTATTTGTAATGCTTATTTATTCAAACTTCAAGATTTGTTAGTATGTCCAATTTATCAGTTATATTAAGATGGAATCCATCTTAAAACGAGTCCTCCTCTTGCCCAGAGCCAACCTCTTTCCCCCTGCCCTCTTTCTTGGGAACCTCATCTTTAGACCATCTCCCCGACTGTGATTTTCCCTCTTCCTCCCTACTGTCTCCTTTCTCCACTGAGTGTTGTCTCTGATCTCCAAAGGTAAAGAGTAAAATAAGACAGTCCTCACTGGGCTCTATTCCCCGCCAGTTTTCCCTTCTCTCTTTCAGAAAGGGTGCTCTACAAGTACAGACTTGCTGTCCTCTCCTCATGTCTCACCCATCAGATCTGACTCCCCTCACCCTTGATACTCCAAGTATCACCTTGTTTTCCAGACCCAATCACTGCTTCTCATCTTTCTCCCACTGTGCTTTATCATAGTATCCATCCTCTCAATTTTTCTATACTCTCTCCCTTGACTTCTGTGATACTACTTCTCATGATCTGTTCTTTATCTCCTCTGTGAGGTTCTGCTCTTTGTCAGTTGATTTGACTGACTTCATTACTTCTACATGTAATTCTCATACTTTCCAAGGTCAAAAGGCACCCGTCTAAAGAAACTGTTCTGCCATCCTAAGCAGCTTGGGGAGTCCATCTCAATGTGCTGCAAAAGATCCTTGGCTGAATCACAGGGCTTGATTCGTGCCCCCAATCCTTATGGGACATAGAGTCCTCCTTACCCTCACTGTAACAGATGGGATTCCAAGCCCATGCACTCCAGGATCCAAGTTACACAGCACCTGTCTTCTCCTCTGCCATCTGAGCCCTCAACTCCCACTAGGACTGAGGCAAACATCTGTTAGCACTTCATATAAACTCCAGACAAAATATTTCAAACAACTTGAAAGATCTAAAGAGGTGGATTCTGGGGAGAGCCAATAGGTGGTGGAAGCGGAAAATGGCGCTGTGTGAGGCTTTGCTGATTATTTTCCATTAACTATGTAAGATTCAAAGCTTCCAGCCTGAAGGTCAGCTCCAGTCTGTGTCAGGCAGGGCAGCTAAAAGATGAATCTTTCTTGATTATCTTTTCTTGACTACAAAACCAGAGGACTAAGTTTGAGGCAACCACAGATGCTGGAAAATGAGGAAAGAAACCTGAAAATGAGACAGCAAAAAACAGGAGGCCCTAAATCCTGTACATAAACTGGGCCCAAATCTCTGCATGACTTCACATGTATGGGGCAGATTTCAAGCTAAAGAACTCAAATGAGATTGGAGCTGCCACCCAAGACACAGAGTTTGCATTCTGAACAATCAAATTACCTGCCTGCCAAAGATAAAAACACTCTTCGGAGGAATGCAAACAAGTATATAAGGTGTCCACAACATAGCAACATTCTCTCTGTATAAAAATCAACCCAAAATTTGACCCATGCTCAAAAAAAAAGATAATTATGGAGACCAACTCCAAGCAGACCAGACATTTGCAATTAGCAGACAAAAATTTTACAGCTTTTTAAACCACGCTCAACAAGGAAAGCAACATAAAGTCATAATAAAATAAAAGACAGGAAATCAGGTAAGAGAAGTAGAAACTGTATTAAAAAGAATCAAATGCAAATTATAAAACTGCAAAATATGTGAAACAGAACATTCACTGGATGGGCTTAATCACCAAATGCAGATAAGGAAGAAAAACTTGGTGAAGTGAAAACTAGATTAACAGAAACTCTCCAATCTGAAGGACAGAGAAGGGGAAGAAAGATTGGGGGGAAAAATGAACAGAGCATCAGGGAAAGAAAAATTGCTGGAAGAAATAATGACCAAAATGTCTGCAAATTTAATCAGAAATACATTATAGACAATTCAAAGGCTCTGAGATTACCTAAGCAAGTCCAGTGCTGAGAACTCTATCTGCACTGTGTTCACACTAATTCTCAGGCCCAGGCTAAGAAGGCTAAGTACACCCCAGTGGTACAGCTCTGAGTAGGAGACTCAAGTATGTATTTGCATAAAAAATATATAAAATTCAATAGGCAGTACAAGAGTCAAGCCTGCTACCAACTTTCTTGCTTCTTTCCTGAACTTTGGAAAGGATACCAAATGCCTTTTCTCTCTTAGCTCTTCCCTCCCTTACTCTCCTTGGTTTACCAAGGAGTCTTGTCACTAAGTGATAGAGTTGATGCTGCCAATTCCCTGTCCTCTGCCTTTCAGCCACACCCATCAAATTCCAACTCAATTCTGTCTCCTCACTCTGTGCCGCCATTCCACTCTACCCATGGTCCCTCTCCCTTTAGGATAAAGATCTAACGGCACTGAAGACTCACCTCTTTCTTCCAATGCTTTTCATTTTGCCCATCTTTAGGAGCTGGCTTAGCTAACAGAATGTCTCAAATTGGGGTCCAAGTGTTTTACATGGTGACATGCCTATGGGGAAATGAGGCTTGAAGTGCAAACCTCTTATTCATAAATTGATCTCAGGTCTATCTAAAGGCAGATTCTACACCAGAGAATTATCAAGGACTGCAAGAAACCATTTCACACTAAGAGTGGTTGGAAATCACAAGCATTCCCCTCATGGCACCTGCTGTAAATCCCCAAGATTTATGGCCAGTAAGAGTTGTGTGTAGCTGTAATCATGCCTCACGCTGCGATGATAACCTTTCCAGAAACCAGGTGTTTTTTTGTGTCTGGGCTTAATCACCAAACCCAGCCAAGCCCTGGACCACATAACTTTTTCGTTCAGCAGGTGGGAACCCTATATCCAACCTCAGAAACTAAGCAGAGTCAATGTTTAGATAAAGTAATAAGAGTCCTAAGAGCAGAAGGGTGACAATCTGTGCAGACACAGGGGTGTGCAGACACTGGGCTGATGCATCCCTTCCCCTGTAAGCCTCCAGGGGAACACCCAGATACTAGCTTCTTTACATTTCCTGAGAGTGGCATCATTTTGTTCTCAGTCTATGAAAAATAGTGCCCAGTATGGCAGGCACAGGGTTGAGAATTAATGAAACTGTGGTAGAAAGGAGAACACAGATGTCTTCTACTCATTTTCTCCTTATTTCTCTTTTTAGGGTAGGAAATAAAAAGAATTTCATACCTGCTCTTTTTCCTCCCCATGGATAACCTTGATCCTGCCACTTTTTTCTTTTTAAGGCCCTTATGTTGATTAATGGCTTATTTTGGAAATTCTTTCAGAATCTGCTTTCCTCTGCTTTAGCCACACTTGATGTACATGACATATATCGTTACTCCGGCTCTGGCAGGGGCAGAGGGACCTTCTGGGTGATATATTTGTTGTTGTAAGTGACACAAGGCAAGGATAATTTAGGACCGGTCAGAGGGTAAGTTTTTGTTTTGCGAAGTACCATCAGGAGGAGGCAGGGCATGGAGTGGCATATGGGGGCCTCAGAGCTAGGTGTCGGGGCAGGACTTCAGCCCCAGACCGAGGGTTTGTCCTCATTCTCCTAAGCTTGTGGGCAACTAACAAAGCAACCTGCAACAACAAACTTTTAAAGCATCCTTGTCTGTACTTTTAGGATAGGAAATATATCAATGCCTGAAGCCAACTAGACATTTCACAAAGTGTTTATTTCCTGCAAACTGGAAATTGAAAGATAAAAAGACCCACACCTGGAGACCGAACATGATTATTTGCAAGCCACATTTTAGTGCTATTCTTATCCTTTCCTACCAGTTACATGTCTCTGGTACATGTGCTTAGGACTCTTACTTGGTGTTGACCAGGGTTTCATAAAAGAAAAGCAATGCTCAGAAACTGTTCACGCTTCTTATTATGGTCTTTAGACTCTCAGAGACAAAGAATACTGTTTTCCTGGCAAAGAGAAGCCCAAACTTTAGGGTTTATATTCTTTAATAAGTCATAGGTTAAAAAAAACAGCTGCATAAATTATAATTTTTTAATACATCAGGACCCAGAAACACTGTGCTTAAACCAAATCATTTAAGGTAAATGCTTAGAATAAATGTAATCATCTGGCCTTGGCAATATAGCAAATTCTTGTTTCTACAAAAAGTTTAAAAAGTAGGCCGGGCACGGTGGCTCACGCCTATAATCCCAGCACTTTGGGAGGCCGAGGTGGGTGGATCATGAGGTCAAGAGATCGAGACCATCCTGGTTAATATGGTGAAACCCCGTCTCTACTAAAAATACAAAAAATTAGCTGGGCATGGTGGTGCATGCCTGTAATCCCAGCTGCTCAGGAGGCTGAAGCAGGAGAATTGCCTGAACCCAGGAGACGGAGGTTGCGGTGAGCCCAGACCATGTCATTGCACTCCAGGCTGGGTAACAAGAGCAAAACTCCGTCTCAAAAAAAAAAAAAAAAAAAAAAAGTAGTTGGACATGATGGCCCATGCCTGTATTCCCAGCTACTAGGAAACTGAGGCAGGAGGATCACTTGAGCCCAGAAATTCAAGGCTGCAGTCAGTGAGCTATGATCACATCATTGCACTCTAGCCATGGCTACAGAGACCTTGGTTTTTTGTTTTTTTTTTTTTTAAACAACAACAACAACAAAGTGGCCTGATAAAAATCAAGCATGAGACAAAGCCCTAAACTCCCTCTCATTCTCAATACCCTGCACAGTGGTTCCCACGAAGCTCAGAAATCCTTTGACTTTATTTCTCCCATTGTGGGTGCTCCTGCCCCAACACCTGGACATGGACTGCCCATGGATCTAGAAGACAGCAGTGTTGTGTAGAGAGGAGAACCTCCAACTCACAATCTCAACAGATGTTTCCAGTCCTATTCTGGGGAACACCTGAAGGCAGAATGAGTTAGAATGGTTTTGCTTCTCCTAGGCCATCTGGGGCCTTTATTAGCACAAAATTACGAGACAAAGGGGCAGCATTAGGAAGAAAAGTCACCAGGTCTTGGGCTCCAATGTGCAAGCATTGTGCTGGAACACTGAACATTCACCATCAGCTCTACCTCACAGCAATCCTGCCCTTCAGGGATGAGAACACATCAGTCTTTGAGGTCTCAGCTGAGGACAGAACTATACAATCTGAGACTGCCCAATCACACTCAAAGATGTTTCTGATCTACTAGACCACCAGTCGCAGGTCACTAACTAAGCTGTCCATGGCAGATTCTGTGAGAGCCTTGCCTATAGAACAACCCTGAACTGAGAATTTTTCTGCACTGCCTCAGTGCAAAGACCTCTGCAATACTGATATACTGAGCCACGTGCCTCAGCCACTGCACAGACCTAGAGCTAAACAATCTGAGTTTGGGAGTCAAGAATAATTTAAAAGGAAAAAAAAATTATTTCTTCCTATTTCTTGAAGAACATTCAGGAGAACCCCAATTCAAAATCTACAGCATAATTTTAAGAAAAAAAAAAAACCTCACTTTTTCTCTATTGCCAAGTTCTCTTTCACCACGCCCATCCCCAACCTACTCAAGCTGGCCTGGAACTTTTCATGTAACAAAGCCCAAAACTTGCTTTTCGGCAACATCCCCTACTCTTTCCATCCCATAAATATTTTTCTTAACCTCCAATCCTTTATTATATCAATCCAGCCTTCCCCCAAGAATCCTTTCTCTTTAACAGAGGATTTGGGAAAAACTGAGAAGGCTCATAAATGCAGGATTTTCTTTCCGAGATATAGTACATTAAGGCATTAATACCATATACTGATACTGTACATTAATGCATTAGCACTGTACTTTATTACATTACTATTATACATTAAGCTCTGCATGTTTCTACATTAGTGTTGTGTGCACCTGCATATATTAATACTGTTTGCCCTCACCTTGATGTAGTCAGGCCTTCCATTGGTACAGACCCTTTCTGGTACTCCCGCCTTGGCTTGAAGGACTCTCTGGGCAAGTAAGAGTGATAGAGAGGGTAGTTCTCGGTATATTCGGAGAGAAGACATGGTTTCTCTGTTTGATCATAAATCTTGGTAGGGAGATGTGGACAGTGATGCCGCCTGCAAAAGACACGGTTAGCTTGGTTACCTTCTCGGGAGGGATGCATCCAGTTTGATAAGAGTACTCCACCAAATGTGACTCAGACCGTAAAATCATGTGACAGCCAACACTGAAAACCAGATTTCAACCCTCGCTTTTTTCCAGTACGTGAAAGGGCCAGGAAATAAAGGTGGTCTGTAACTACAGTTGGTTAATAAAAATTCCTTGGATCACAGAATTACACAAAAGCATGAATTACACACAAGCTGTTACACATGCCACATTGCTTGTGTAAGCATGGAAATATTTCTGTAATAGAGAAACAGCTATGTCCCAAGCACTCTAAGTGCCACCCAGCTGCCCCAGGTCCTCCCCCGTGGTCTCCCATCAACCCAAGAATTCAGGGCTTACTATTCACCTAACAGGGTGCTCTAAGGCTCTCCAATAGGGCCAACCAGGGTCTTTTCTAACTGGTTGGCTCCTTGGTCAACTCAGAATATCATCATTGTACATAAATGATTTCACTCAAAGCAAAATCACCTCAGTTCTGAGTCCACCAAACACCACTGACTATGTAAAAACCACCTTCACGTGGAAAGTCTCCCTCCTTTATTCTTCCAGGTCTCATTGCAGTTATTACAGTCTTAGAAAGACTTTCCCAGGTCTGGGATCATCTTAGACCCAGGATCCACCCCGCCTCTGCATCCCCTCTCCCCACCACTCTTCCCTGTGTCTGCACATACTTTCTCCCATGGCCCTGCGTGTGCCTGCCTCATCACTTGCAGCTACCCGTGACTGGCACGTCTGTTGGTGAGTTTATTGTCTGTCTCATCTGTCACGCTCAGGACCTTTTTCAACCTTGTCCACTGTTCACTGTATATGATATACATCTCTATATAGCATATCCTGAATTTTTCATTCAATAAATGTTTACAGAATACATACTGGCACATTCAGTAAACATTTCTTAAATGAAAGACTGAGTATAAGTGAATGCTTAAATAAACTTTATGCCTAGTGATGAATGAACTGAACAAACGATAGACAGTATCTAGCACTTATAATTGTCAGTGAGCTTTTCTATTTTACATGCATGGTAATAAATGAAACTTATTGACTTGCTACTTACAGCTGAACTAAGGCAGCTGTTAAAGCTGCACAAACTAAGTGAAGGCAGTTTATCAATGTTGTGTGTGCCCAAAGACAATCTTCACAATCCAGCTGGGGTCCCTCTCGTCATCAGGCACCAGCAAATCAGCAAAAACTCCATGCTAGTGTTTTCCAACTTAGCTACCTTAATAAATGGCATAGAATTTTTTCCCGTTTTCACACTGGACTGACTTTTAATCGCAGAAACTAACATGCAATACTTTGGGGCAGTACATGGGGGAAGCGAGAGAAAATGAGAGAAAGAGACCAAGAATTCCTCACTGCTCTAACGTAAAGCTATTTTCCAGGCAACAGCTGGCATGCTGCTCCTGTTAGTAAGTTCAGCCTTTTATATAAATATTGCTGCCATCACTGTTGTTACTATGTACTGCTCTTCCGTCTACTCCCCAGAGAAAATCATTAACACCTGTACTGTTCAAATGGTAAGAACTGCATATGAGCAAGTACCGTCAGAGATATCCCTATTTATTTTCTTCTCACCTACAGATTTATCAGAAACACCTTAATATGGCATGAAATTGCCTCATTCACTATTTATTTGTATTATAAAAGCAGTATTGATTTGTGGTATTTTAGATATTCCTCAGCATTTACAAGGAAAATCTTCTACAAACATGCCGTCCTTATAGTATGACTATCTAAATTTCGCAGTGTTAAATACAAAGTTTGCCTTTTCTTTTTCAGAATGCACATTGTTGATATTTCATGTACAAAGCTATATAGTTCTATTTTATATACATTTAATAAAATATCTCCTAATTGTTGGCACATAAATTGAGTGCTTTAAAGCACTTTGTGTACATTCAGGAGATAAATTGTTATGTTTGCGTAGTCAACAAAATACCCATCTCTCACAGTAGATACATGTTAAATGTTATTGCCATTTCTGTGCTCACAATCAGTCTAATTACCTGAGATTCAATTTGAGCCAGCCAGTACCCTATCATTTTAGGATTCCTGCAACCCTCAAATCAAAAGCCAAGAAGCACTGGCTACCAAAAATACCTCTGCATATGTATTTTATTTACCCACATTCTAAAAGAAAAGTCAAGATTTATTCAGGATAACTTAGTTTCAGGCACTTACAATAAAATGGACTCCACAGACAGAACGTTATTTTCTCTTTTCAGTGCCCCTGTTTTTTAAACTGGTAAAACTACTTTCATATAACCCCCTTTCCATATTGTGACTTTTAAAAAATATAACACACTTTAAGGATTTATTCCAAAAGAAAAATAAATTTAATGGCAAAATCCTGCAATATGATCAGCATCATGAAAGAGGATTTCAGAACAGCAACAAGCTTCTACCCAGACATTGATGGTCCATTAAATGGAGTTTTATCAATATATTTATAGTGCAGACTTTGACTTATTGCTGGTTAAATGAAACCTTGTCTCACTCCGAAATATCAAAAACTCGTATGCAAAAATAAATGTTTCATTGCCTGAGTTTGCTCATGGAGTCATCTCCTTTCCCTATCTGCACCCTGAACACCCTAATTACCCCCCTCAAAATACCCAGCCACCATGTCTCCTCATTGGTGGTCTACCCAGCACTCATTAACCATTATCCTGAATCCGTCAAGGATAAAGATCAAGTCTGACATCTTTTTATTCTGGAAGTTAGTCAACATTACATATATATCTATGCATGTACTGTTGGATATATATATGTAATGTTGGATATATATATATATATGTAATGTTGGCATATATATATATATATATATATATATATATAATGCTGGCTAAGTTTCATATATATACACATATATATACACACATATATACACACACATATATATATGCGTGTTTGTATATATATGTGTGTGTATATATATATATAAAATAGATGGATGAACAGTCAGACAGTGTATAAGAGGATGATCTGCTGAAAGAAACATACCTAGAAACTATCAAGAAATGGAAAATAGGCCGGGCACAGTGGCTCACACCTGTAATCCCAGCACTTTGGGAGGACGAGGCGGGTGGATCACGAGGTCAAAAGATCGAGATCATCATGACCAACATGGTGAAGCCCTGTCTCTACTAAAAAACACAAAAATTAGCTGGGCATGGTGGCACGCACCTATAGTCCCAGCTACTCGGGAGGCTGAAGCAGGAGAATTGCTCAAACCCGGGAGGCAGAGGTTGCAGTGAGCCAAGATCGCACCACTGCACTCCAGCCTGGCACCTAGTGACAGAACAAGACTCTGTCTCAAAAAAGAAAACCAGAAAGTAATTTGTTCTAACATTAGAACAGCCAAAAAGGTAAAGACGGATTTCTCAACCTTTAAGAACTAATTTGTATCTAAAGAGTTTGTAGAACTGCCATGCCTAGGGTATTTAAAAGTAATCTTGGCAGCCATGGTCTAAAGAACTGAAACTTCAAGCTCCGTGATACTTGTGTCATTCCAAGAGCTGCCTTGGCCACCTTGTTTGCACCCACAGACAAACCCAGATGGACTCACAGGCCTGGAAGGAAAAGGCAAACCTACCAGAACTCTCTAAAGTCTTTCTACTCCCGAATTCACAATTCCCAGGGGTAAAAGGACATAACCCTGACTTTCTGGTACTTGCAAAAGAGAGCAGTAGAGGCCTTTCAGTGGCCCCCAGAAAGAATTGATTCTGAGCACTGACTTCAAGCTAGAATCTTTTTTTTTTTTGGCGGGGGGGAGACAAGGTCTCACACTCTGTCATCCAGGCTGGAGTGCAGTGGTGCCATCACAGCTCACTGCAGCCTTGACCTCCTGGGCTCAAGCAATCGTCCACCTCAGCCTCCCAAGTAGCTGAGACCACAGACGCAAAATCATGCCCGTCTCAATTTTTATTTTTTATAGAAATGGGGTCTCACCATATTCCCCAAGCTGGTCTCAAACTCTTGAGCTCAAGCAGTCCACCCAACTCAGCCCCACAAAGTGCTGGGATCACAGGCATGGGTCATCACACCTGGCCTAGAATCACAAAATTGAAAAGGGCCATAGGGAATATGTGTTCTAGTATCTCCGTTATCTGCTATGAAGATGAAAAATCTGGAGCTCAGAATGGAGTACGTGAACCAATCGTAGATATAGGCTAGGTCTCTATCACTTCCAGATGATCAGGTACATTTCCTAACATACAACTAGCTCAAGCCATCTAGGACTCTCAGGTAACCCTAGAATGGATAATAGAACTTTAAGAATATAACAACTGCATTCGTACACAGGTAAGAAAAAACAAAGAATAGTTTCCTCTAGAATAATGTCATTCAATGGAAATAGAATGCAAGCCATGTCATAGATGCCATTTTTAATTTTCTATTATAGTAGCCACATTAGAAGGGTAAAAAGACCCAGGAAACGCTGCACCTGCCTATAGTCCCAGCTACTCAGCAGGCTGAGGAGGGTGGATCGCTTGAGCTCAGGAGTTCAAAGCTATAGTAGGCTATGATCATGACTGAATAGCCACTGTATTCCAACCTGGATGACATAGTATCTCTAATAAAAACTAAAAATTAAAAAAAAAAGTAAAAAGAACCGTGAAGTTAATTTATCTCTCATTTAACCCAATATACCTAAAATATTATTTCAATATCCATTTTAAAATTATTGAGGTATTTTACTTTCTTACTACACTTCAAAATCTGGTGTGTCTTGTACATTTCACTCAGTTCAGACCAGACACATTCCAAATGGTCAACAGCCACGTATGGTAGTGTCTTTTCTATTGGAAAGGGCAAGGTCTAAAATTCAAAGGTACGGACAAAAGAACTGCAAGCATTTTGGTACCAGAAGTTTTCTCTGAAAGTGTAGGAAAGATAAGGACACTAAAAAATATTTTGTGGACTAATACAATATCTGTCTCTTTCTTAAACTCTCTCTAACCTGTCATCATATGACACAATCAGAGGCATTAAAACACATGAAAAAGAAGCATTTGTTCATAATTCATCTCGATCTATAGGACCAAGTTTCAGTTTTATGCACTTGTAGCACTCGCTGCAGCTGCTCACTTTCCTGCCACTCTCACTTTTTTTTCTCTGTCTTCAAGACCCATCTTGAATGCCACCACTACCACCCTTGCCTCCCCACAAAGCTGCTGCTGATCCCACTACACAGTTACTGGCTATGACTCTTCTGCTCAGAGTGTGCCTAGGGTTATGTCCCCACCTCTTCTTCTACTGTACAGCCTTGCAAGATCCTCTACACTTTTTTTTTTTTTTAAGAGACAGGGACTGACTTTGTCACCTAGACTAGAGTGCAGTGACACAATCACAGCTCACTACAGCCTCAAATTCCTGGGCTTGAGCAATCCTCCCACCTCAGCCTTCCAAGTAGCTGGGACTACAGGTGTGCACCACTGCCCAACCTAGCTAATTTTTGTATTTTTTGTCAAGATGGGGTTTGCCATGTTGCCCAGGCTGGTCTCAAACTCCTGAGCTCAAGTGATCCTTCTGCCTCAGACTCCCAAAGTGCCGGGATTACAGATGTAAGCACCATGACCAGCCTCAACTTTCATGGTAAGAATTTTCATGGCTGCAAACCAAGCTGTTCCTCGAAACAAACCCATGACCATTCCCTCTACCACCAACTGGCAGCTTGTATAGTAGCTGGTATAACATAACTTTGAGCTTTTCAAACAAATAAACTTCTATAGTGTTTTAGACCCTAATCTATAAAAAGGGCAGCATCTTGTGGCTATTCATGACTTGTCTTGCCTCCACCATAGTCTTCTGGAACCCCGTGCTGACTCTAGCCTGGTGTGGGGAGTGAAGAGGGTTCTCCTTCACTCAAGGAGGCAGGGTGCACAGTGGAAAGGGGCTCAGGAGGCAGGAAGATCTGGATTCCAATTCTGGCTCTGAAACTGACTACTTGAGTAACACTTGAGAAAACCACTTCTCTGAACTTCAATCTTCTCCTCTCTAATCTGTAGATAACAATTTCTACTACTTAGTATGGTTATGTGAATTAAATCAAGTACTGGAGTTCAAATGCCTAACCCTGTCCAAGGCAAACACACTGTAATTAATAGGCTAATTTATGGGGCAATTACTATGCACCACATAGGCTAAGAGTTTTATATATTATTCCATCTAATCTTCACAACAATGCAATGAGCAAAACACTATCATCACCATTTTACAAACAGGGAAACCAATGCTAAGAAGCTGGTATCCTGCTCAAGGTCACATAACCAGAAGGTGATGAAGTCATGACTGGAAGCCCAGGTCTGCCTGATTTCAAAGCCTAAGCTCTTAAATCATGGCCATACATAACGTGGCTCAGTAGAATACCAGCCTGTACCAAATAATTTTCTTTTCTGGCTGCTCTGATAAACCTAAGGGCAGTCAATAAATAGTCTATCTGTCCTTCCAAGTTTCCTCAGTCTTCCAAGACATTCTTCTCTTGCCAGCTGACCCTCAAAATATCCCAATACAGGCCAACAAATAGATACAACTCCACTCCTCTTTAAAATTCTGATCTTTCCCACAGAACTTTCTTTGCTGCTTAAACAAGAGTATCATTAGATAAAGTAATAATGGTAATAACCAGGAAAATTTTTAAAAAATAGAATGCTAGATCTAGAAGAACCCTAGAGATCAGCCAGCCAGCCCGCTTCATCATACAGATGTGGATGCTGAGTCACCGCCCAAGGTCACACAGCTGGTCAGCAGCAGCCTTCACCCCAGGGTTCAATCACCTCCCGCATAACTGACTTCCACTTACAATCCAATTTCAAACCCAAAGTTCAGACTCTTAAAGGATTTGCAGCCCATTTTTCCTTTTTCCCAGTAGTCGAGAGCTTGTGACCTGTCACAGCTGCTGAGCAAGGGAGGAAAGCAGTGGAGAAAATGCATTCTCCATCTAGGAGAGGGGAAGCTGCCCAGGATCGCCAAACACCGAGTAGTAACAGTCATCCTTCCATGCTGATAGCTTAGAATGATACCAGGGTGCCTGGAAGAGCAAAAACTCTAGATACTACAGGCAAGGCCTTCTCAAGGAGGATCTATGTCTCTGGACTGGTGTTTTGTCTTAACAACCCCACAACCCAATTAGCCTCAGGGAAAGAGAAAAGCCCACACTTTTCCTCAAGTACATTTGTGTTTACCTGCAGTGGGTTATTAACTTTTAAAATATTTATTTACTTAAAGTTGTTTTCTTTTATGACATACCCAGAGGCCTAAGGACAAGTGAGAATACATTTATGAATTGCAAAATAAGACAACTTTTGGACATAGATAGATATACTTTACAGAAATACTGTGGCACGATACCTCACACTCCCTACCTACACCTTGTCTATGGAGATCTTTAAAGAATCAGAACAGCGTGAGAAATCTGATTAACTCCAGCTTATACTCTGCTCATGGTGCTGGTGAAATGGTCAGGGATCATAAACCGGAATCTAGCTGGGCGTGGTGGCTCACACCTGTAATCCCAGGACTTTGGGAAGCTGAGGGTGGTGAATGACTTGAGGTCAAGAGTTCGAGACCAGCTTAGCCAGCATGGTGAAACCTTGTCTCTACTAAAAATACAAAAATTAGCCAGATATGGTGGTGGGTACCTGTAATTCCAGCTACTCAGGAGGCTGAGGCAGGACAGTCATGTGAACCTGGGAGGCAGAAGTTGCAGTGAGCTGAGACAGCGCCACTCAACTCCAGCCTAGGCAACAGAGGGAGACTCTGTCTGAAAAAATAAATAGTAAACCAGAACCTCTGACAAGGACTAACCCCTCAGTCAACCAGAACTTGGGTAACAGAAAGCAGGGCCAACCCCTGAAATATAAGTCAGAAAAAAGCAACCTTAATGGTTATCTGCTGCACATTAACAAATAGGTGCAAATGATCAGTTGATGTCTGAGCACCACAATGGAAAGATTCAGAGGCTACCACCAAGTTTAGAGAACAAGACTACCTTGATCAATTAAGCTACACCTGCCAAAATGCTGGGTTAGGACAAGGATTGGGTGAACTCTGTGAGGGAAGGGAAAGGAAGAGAAGAGAATTCTGATGGAAACGTCCACAGGCTGTTGAACACGATGACTTGTAGAAACCACACGTCTGGAAGACATCTGGTACAAGAAAGCCATAAAAATATGAAGTTGCAGGAAGAGAAAGGAATAAAAACAAAACCTTGGGGAAACCATATTTGAGAAGAAAGAAAATAAGTTTCTTCGGGGAAAAAACTGACAAAAAGAGTAAGAAAACTCTGTCACGGGGGCCAAACAAAGAAAAGACATATACATGTTCAACAGTTTGATGTGACAGAAAAAAAAAATCAAAAGACATGAGGTCTGGGGAAAAGACATCTTAATTAGTGGCTAGAAAACAGCTTTAGTAGAGCAGCTGGGGTGAGATCAAGGACTCAATGCTGAAGAAATGGAACAAGAGGCAAAAGATCATCATTCTGAAAAACGTGGTGGTGAAAGCAGCAAGAAGTTACCCAGGAGGTACTCAAGAAACGTTAACTATGGGGTGGTCATCATGGGGTAGTGGGTGGAAGAATTAAAATCCAATCATCTTGTCAACATAGAGGAACAAATTCACAGACAGCAATACTCTTATGATCAAAAATAATTGGTGGAAAAAGAGCCTGGACTGGCAAGGAGGCATGATTAAAGGCAGATAGGTGAACAACATTCAAGAGACAAACTTGAGAGAGGAGAGAAGAATCAGAGCAAAGTCTCCTGGCCTCAATCCAGTGCACAAGGTTGAGGCTTGAGAGAGCACAAGGCAGGACTAGAAGCTAGGAAGAGATTGAAGGTGTGGCTCAGGCCTGTAATCCCAGCACTTTGGGAGGCCGAGGCAGTTGGATCCGCTGAGGTCCAGAGTTCCAGCCCAGCATGGCCAACATAGTGAAACCCATTTCTACGAAGAATTCAAAAATTAACCAGGCATGGTGGCAGGGACCTGTAATTCCAGCTACTGGGGCAGCTGAGGCAGGAGAATCACTTGAGCCTGGGAGGCGGAGGTTGCAATGAGCTAAGCCTACGACATTGCACCCCAGCCTGGGCAACAAGAGTAAAACTCCATCTCAAAAAAAAAAAAAAAAAAAAAACAAGAGATTCAAAGTGTGCACAGGGTACTCTAGGAAGTGTGCTGAAGGGGATGTTAAAAAAAAAAAAAGTTGCAGAATTGATTCCAGGAGTAGTGATGCCAAGGAGAGGCCCTGCTCAACCCAGATGGCCCAGTGTCAGGACTTTGACCAGCAGCAATCCAAAGCTAAGGACCAGGTGGTAGCAGGTGCTGATGAGAGGAACCCTGTTGGAATGGGCCGGCAAGCATCAGGCTGAGAGGGCAAAAGGGATGCCAGCAAAAGCCAGAGCTGAGGTATGAGAGCCAGCGGCAAAGGATATGTTGAGCAGCTACTGGAGAGCACCTCATGGACTCTTCTGGCCCCTCCCCCTTTGGCAATCAAAAGGAAAAGGAGTTCCTTCTGTGAAAAAAATATTTAGATTAATTACAGAATCCTTTTCAAGAAGGTACAATTGCTCAAGGCATCCCTAGGAGGCATCAGGTAGGATTTTGGCAATGGCCTCATCGACTCAGAGGGAGACACAGAAAGAAATACGTCCACAACTCCTTCAATTCTTGGAGAACCAATTCTCTAGGGGAAGGAAGGTGCCACCCTAGGATGTTCTAACTCTGCACATCTCCTTTTGATGATGCCCAGCGATCACTCTTCCTGGAAGCCTATTCCCTGTTACTTCCTTGACATTTCATTACAAAAATCCCTCCTACCAGGAGGTCTTCCTGGACACCCTGGCAAGGCCATATTCGTGTTCCTCTTCCCCACACTCACACACCAACACTTGTAGCCCCTGCTTGGACGCTTAGTGGTACTCATGTACCACTGTCCCAGTGCATGGCACACTATGGGCACTGAATACATGATTGCTGAAAGCTTGCCAGAACAGGGTGAGCTCATAGATGAGTCGGTTTTGTTCACTGGACTACAGCCTGCCACAGCAGCAAAGCTGCAAACTGAGAAAAAAAAGAAACCCACTAGCTAGACTCCTGTTCATGTGTCCTGTGTGGCCCTTCCTAAGGAAACAAAGCGTGGAAATTGAATTTAAAAACCAATCCCTGAACTTCAACCTTATCTCTCATCATTCACATGCATAATTTGAGCTAGATTACAAACCTAAATATAACAGCTAGAATTACAAAGCTTTGCCTTCTTCCAAGGCAAAGATTTCTTAGATCACAGAAAGTAATAACCATAATGGAAGGAATTGATAAGTTAAACATTTATCAAAGTCAAATACTTCCCCTCATCAAAAGATATCATTGAGAAAGCAGATAAGCCACACACTTGGAAACAATGTTTGCAAAGGACTTGTATCCAGGATATAAAAAGATCATCTACAACTCAGTAAAAAGGAAAACCAAAAGCTAGGCAAATATTTGAATACACATATTGCAAAGATTTACAAATGGCCAAATAAACATATACAAAAATGCTTAACATCGTTAGTCATCAAAGAAATGCAAATTTAAACCAAAATGGGATCCCATAACACATACAAAATGGAAAAAAAAAAAAAAAAAAAAAGCCCACTCTTGTCAAAGTGGAGAAACGAATTCTCAGACATTACTGGTGAGAATGTAAAATGGTACAACCACTTTGGAAAAGTATGGAGGTTTCTTATCAACTCCTAGGTATTTATTCAAAAGAAATAAAAACCATACATTCACAAAGAGAGTTGAACAAGAATGTTCATAGAAGCTTATTCATAAAACTGAACAGGAGAAACAGCCCAGGTGGTCCATCAGTAGGAAAGTAGATAAACTGTGTTATAATCATTCAACAGGACACCACTGAGCAGTAAAAAGGAATGAACCACTTGCACAACCACAACAGCATAAATTAACCTCAAGAATATTTGTGGGCTGGATGCAGCGCACACCTGTAATCCTAACATTTTGGGAGGCCGAGGTCTGCAGATCCCTTGAGCCCAGACTGGGTACCATGGCAAAACACTGTGTCTACAAAAAAAAGATACAAAAATTATCTTTGTGTGGTGGCACATGCCTGTAGTCCCAGCTACTCAGGAAGCTGAGGCCAAAGAAACACTCGAGTCCTGAAGGCTGAGACTGCAGTGAGCTGTGTTTGCCCCACTGCCCTCCAGCTTGAACAACAGAGTGAGATCCTGTCTCAAAAATAAATTTCTGAAGCAATTAATTGAAAGAGTACATACTTTATGATTTAATTGATAACAAATTATAGAACAGAAAAATTAATCTTTACTGGAAAAAAAAAGTCAGAACAGGGGTTTCCACTGAGAGTGAGATAAGGGAGTGAGAGGGAAGGAACATGCAGAAATGTTCTGAAGTGCTAGCAGTGTTCTTCATCCTGGTAGAGACTTGGGTTAAATAGGCACATGATTTTGTCAAAACTCAGCCAGCGCACCTCAAAATTTGTTCATTTGAACACTAAGTTTCTTGCAAAAGAAGAAAACAATTACTGAACTGTAGTTAAGGAAACAAATGCTATTTAGAGGAGAATTTTACTTGATCTCTGTTATTTACTTTGAAATTTATTTATTTATTTATTTATTTTTGGAGGGAGGTTCTCGCTCTGCTCTGTTAAGCAGGCTAGAGTGCAGTGGCGTAATCACAATTAAGTGTAGCCTCAACTTTCTGGGCTCAGGCCATTCTCATGCTTCAACCTCTCCAGTAGCTGGGACCACGCATATGTGCCACCACACCTAGTCAATTTGTTTTCTGTTTATTATACTTTTAAGTTCTGGGATGCATGTGCAGAACGTGCAGGTTTGTTACATAAGTATACACGTGCCATGGTGGTTTGCTGCACCCATCAACCTGTCATCTATGTTAGGTATTTCTCCTAATGCTATCCCTTCCCTTTCCTCCCAACACCCAACAGGCTCCAGTGTGTGATGTTCACCTCTCTCTGCCCACATGTTCTCATTGTTCAACTCCCATATGAGTAAGAACATGCAGTGTTTGGTTTTCTGTTCCTGTGTTATTTTGCTGAGAATGATGGTTTCCAGCTTCATCCATGCTCCTGCAAAGGACATGAACTCATTCTTTTTTATGGCTGCATAGTATTCTATGGTGTATATGTGCCACATTTTCTTTATCCAGTCTATCATTGATGGGCATTTGGGTTGGTTTAAAGTCTTTGCTATTGTGAATAGTGCCACAATAAACATACATGTGCATGTGTCTTTTAATTGGAGCATTTAGCTCATTTACATTTAAGGTTAGTATTGTTATGTGTGAATTTGATCCTGTCATCATGATGCTAACTGGTTATTTTGTCCATTAGTTGATGCAGTTTCTTCATAGTGTCATAGTCTTTACATTTGGGATGTTTTTGCAGTTTTTCCTTTCCATATTCAATGCTTCCTTCAGGAGCTCTTATAAGACTGGCCTGGTGGTGACAAGAATCCCTCAGCATTTGCTTATCTGTAAAGGATTTTATTTCTCCTTCACTTATGAAGCTTATTTTAGCTGGATATGAAATTCTGAGTTGAAATTCTTTTCTTCAAAAATGTTGAATATCGGCGCCATTCTCTTCTGGCTTGTAGGGTTTCTGTAGAAAGATCCACTGTTAGTCCGATGGGCTTCCATCTGTGGGTAACCCAACCTTTCTCTCTGGCTGCCCTGAACATTTTTCCTCCATTTAAACCTTGGTGAATCTGACGATTAAGTGCCTTGTGGTTGTTCTTCTCGAGGAGTATCTTTGTAGTGTTCTCTGTATTTCCTGAATTTGAATGTTGTCCTTTCTTGCTAGGTTGGGGAAGTTCTCCTGGATGATATCCTAAAGTGTGTTTTCCAACTTGTTTCCATTTTCCCTGTCAATTTCAGGTACACCAATCATATGTAGGTTTGGTCTTTTCACATAGTCCCATATTTCTTGGAGACTTTGTTCATTCCTTTTTAGTTTCTCTAACCTTGATTTCATGCTCTGTTTCATTAAAGTTTATCTTCAATCTCTGACATCCTTTCTTCTACGTGATTGATTCAGCTATTGACACTGGTGTATGCTTCACAAAGCTCTCTGCTGTGTTTTTCAGCTCCATCAGGTCATTTACGTTCATCTCTAAACTGGTTATTCTAGTTAGCAGTTCCTGTAACCTTTTATCGAGATTCTTATTTTCCTTGCATTGGGTAGGAACATGCTACTTTAGCTTGGAGGAGTTTATTATTGCCCAGATCCTGTTTGCCTGGGTATAACCAGCAGAGGCTGCAGAAGAGCAAAGATTGCTGCCTGCTCCTTCTTCTGGAAGCTTCATTCCAGAGGTGTACCCGCTACATGCCAGCCAGAGCTCTCCTGCATGAGATGTCTATCGACCCCTGCTCAAAGGTGACTCCCAGTCAGAAGGCATGGGGGTCAGGGACCCACTTGAGGAGGCAGCCTGTCCCTTAGCAGAACTCACAGCTATGCTGGGAGATCCCCTGCTCTCTTCAGAGCTGGCAGGCAGGAATGTTATGTTTAAGTCTGCTGAAGTTGCACCCACAGCCACTCCTTCCCCTAGGTGCTCTGTCCCAGGGAGAAGGGAGTTTTATCTATAAGTCCCTGACTGGAACTACTGCCTTTGTTTCAGAGATACCCTGCCTAGAGAGGAGGGATCTAGAGAGGTAGTCTGGCTATGGTGGCTTTGCCACGCTGTGGTGGGTTCTGCACCCAGTTCAAACTTCCCAATGGCTTTGTCTACATTGTGAGTGGAAAACCTCCTACTCAAGCCTCAGTAATGGCAGAGGCCCCTCCCTCCACTCTACCAAGCTTGAGTGTTCCAGGTCAACTTCAGACTGCTCTTCTGGCAGCGAGTATTTCAAGCCAGTGGATCTTAGTTTGCTGGGCTCTGTTGGGGTGGGATCTGCTGAGAAAGACTACTTAGTTCCCTGGCTTCAGCCCCCTTTCCAGAGGAGTCTGGTGTTCCAGACACCAGTGGGGTATGGAAAAAAAACTCCTGCAGCTAGCTCAGTGTCTGCCCAAATGGTCACCCAGTCTTGTGTCTGAAACTGAGGGCCCTGGTGGTGTAGGCACATGAGGGAATCTCCTGGTCTGCAGGTTGCGAACAAAAACTGTGGGAAGCGCATAGGATCTGGGACAAACAGCACTGTCCCTCACAATATAGTCCCTCCCAGCTTCCCTTGGCTAGGGGAGGGAGTTCCCTGACCCCTTACACTTCCCAGGTGAAGTGATGCCCCACCCTGCTTCTGCTCACCCTCCATGGGCTACACCCACTGTCTAACCAGTCCCAGTAAGATAAGCTGGGTACCTCAGTTGGAAATGCAGAAATCACCTGCCTTCTGTGTGGGTCTCACTGAGAGCTACAGACCGGAGCTGTTCCTATTCAGCCATCTTGTCAGTCTTCCCTTTTTTGTTATTTGTAGAGAGGAGGTTTCCCCATGTTGCCCAGGCTGATCTCAAACTCATGGGCTCAAGCTATCTGTCTGCCTTGACCTCCTCCAAAGCACTAGGATTACAGGCATGAGCCACCACACCCAGCCAGAAATACATTTTTAGGAGATGGATGGATAACGGAATGAATAGATGGAGAAATGTGTCAATGTTAATGATGGAATCTAAGTGACAGATACATAGCCATTCACTTTTAAATTCTCTCAACTTTGTTATACACTTGAAGTTTTTCAAAATAAATTTTTGGGGAGAAATAGAGAGTAGAAAAAAAGTTTCTAATACTCCTTGGATTTTTTTATGTAATAGTGGCATCATGGCTAAATAAGAAAATATCCCTACTTTAATTTTGGCAGGGGGTGGAGTTTCATTCTTGTTGCCCAGGCTGGAATGCAGTGGTGTGATCTTGGCTCACTGCAACCTCCACCTCCCAGGTTCAAGTGATTCTCCTGCCTCAGCCTCTCGAGTAGCTGGGACTACAGGCATGCACCACTATGCTCAACTAATTTTTGTGTTTTTAATAAAGACGGGATTTCCCCATGTTGGCCAGGCTGGTGTCAAACTCCTAACCTCAGGTGATCCACCCACCTCAGCCTCCCAACATGCTGGGATTACAGGTGTGAGCCACTGCACATGGCAACAACTGTCCCTACTTTTAGAGAAGCATAATGAGGTGGTAGGGGTGGAAAACACGGCTGGCTGGGATTGATGGATGGCTAAGATTGATGGATGAACCCAATGTGGCAAAACCCTGATCATTGTTGATGCTGGAAATGGGACATGTGGGAGCTTGTCACTCTGTTCTCTTTTTGCAGATTTTTTTTTATCTAAATTAAGGAAATATGAATACAAATCCCTAAGCAGTGGGGCCTACATGAAACAAGCGTGTATCTGCTTAAGTAAGAGCTTCCCTTGAGGCTAATAGGCTTTAGTCCAACCACCTGGGTAAAACAGGCTCTTGATTTAAGCTGATGATAAATGCAGAGCCAACAACCAAAGGAAGCTTCCCTTCTCACACTCTGAGGTTTGTGTCAGCTGCACTAGGCTTGTTCCCACAAGGCCTTTTAGTGTCCTCCAGCCAAAAAACAGCAAGCTCACACATTTGACTGGAGTTTCATTCTCTTCTCAAGCAATCTAGGACCCTGTGAAATTCGGATGAAACCCAACAGCTGTGCTAAACAAATCTTTCCAAGGCTCTCCTCCAGGCACTGCAAAAAAAAACAACCAAAGCCCCTCTAATCCCTATTTTAAAACAGTAACTGTTCTTGACCCACCATCTCTTCCCTACCCAAGATTAGATTGCTTGCACAGCACACCGTAGATTACTTTTATCACAGCATTAATTCCACAATATTAAAAAATGCTAATTTATCACCAAACTAGACTCCTTGGTGAATAAGGGGGTATCTTGTTCACTATTTTATGAACAGCTAAGCACAATGACTGGAACACCTATATACTTAATATTTTTGGATGAACAATTTGTGAAACACATTCAGTTTATAGAGCTTTGCTATACAGTCTTACCTTATTCTATCTGCAACCCTGAGAGCTAAGCAGGGCAGTAATTACTACTTCTGCTACCACTGCCACCACCACCAATATCCCAGATGAGGAATCAAGGCCAATGGGGTTAAGGACCTGCTCAGTATCATATAATAGTCCATTTTAAAACCAGAGCTAGTGCTTCTTTTGCTGACTCCAAAAAGGATGCTCTTTTCATCACATCTCATTCCTTTCTGAGGAAAATTCAAGTTGATCTCTCAGAATATGAGGACACTGCTCTACTCAGAAGCAGAAAGCTTGGAGTTGGGGATTGTATGGCCTCTGCCTCATTAAACTTGCAAGTGAATGGAACCCAGTGAGCGTGGCTGATTCTTGGAAAGCAGGGAGTGTAAACAGTTGGATAAATGCCACCATCCATATACCCCAGATGTTTGGCTTGATGTGTGAACATGTTAAATGTCTCATAAAATTAATTAAGGTAAAAAGATAACAGTTATGCTATACGCCATGTTAATTTCTACCAGCCAGCTAACATCAACCACTCAACATGTATTAATCTGCCTCATAATTTCTCCCTCCACAAGTCCCTTTCCTCATTTTGCATAAAAAGCAAAGTGCTGTGCTTTCACTGGCCCTTTCCTGGGGATGCTCAGGTATTGGCTAGGATTACCCTCAGCTGTCATCTTTGAGATCAGATTAACCTCAAGCAGTAAAGTTCATACTCCTCCTCTCCTCTCTTAGCTTCAAGCTCAGAGAAAGAACTGGATGTCCTGGATGAGTCTATAAATAAACACTGGCCCCAGGCTGTGATCGCTGCCACTGCTCCCTACCCAAATCTGTCTACACACACGAGACACAGCCCTAGATTTGTGCTTTGGGTCTCAGCAGGTGAACTGGTGACAACTTGAGTGTGGCCAAAAGGCCCAAAGGACAGGACCCCTGGAACAGTTAGATTTCATCTGCCTCAAGAGAACATCCCGATGTTCTGGCATCCCTCTCTGGGGTGCAAGCATGCTTTTTATGACACAGAGTTACTGGAAGTCCTGGAGTCCTCAAGTGCCTTCTGAATTACTGTTAAGCAGCTTCCCAGGCACTTCTGGGTTTATAGTTGTCCCATTGCCTTGAGCCCCAAAACTGAGCCAGAGGTCTCTTAGCCTCCATGTCAGGTTTTCAGTGCCAAGATCTCCCTGTGTTAAGGTTTCAGGAGCCTTTCCTCCTCTAAGCATGGCCCTGTCTCATGCTGCAGGTAATGGGAAGGATAAATGGGTTCTCTGGGCTTCCCTGCCCCCTCCCCCCTCCCCACCCCAGTCTGACCTACACCAGACCTCCTATACAACCCATACCTTTTCCCACCTGAACCGCTACCAAAGGGAATGCTTGTTCCCCAAGCAGGGCCTTTCTGCAGCAGCAAGTGGCGGTGCAAGATGTACAGACAGAAAGATCCTGACCTAGTAACCAATGCCGAATTCGAGCAGCAAGGATTTTCTCCACTGCTCATAAGCTGCCAAAGCTGAATATTCCCCATGCCCCGCTGCCGCATGCCTCAATTCTCCGAACCTTCAGAATTCCAACAGATAACCAAAATCTCAACAACTGTTGTATCTGAACCAAAATCTCGACAACTGTTGTATCTTCCATCAAAATGTACCAGTGCTAATCTTTATTTTCTCTGTCTCTATGGAGCTTTTCAAAATATGAGCCAAATCCCCCATAATGTCACTGAAGCAAAAGAAAGACAATTTAAACAATGAATGGGATGATTTTAGAAAAAAAATCCTTATTTCACTACATTTATTCCTTTGGGTACCATCAATATTTTTCAACAAGCATGTGATTCTTAGAGACCTAAGTCACTATTGTAAGACATCCCCTACTTTCCAAAAATATCAGGAGGCTGGACTTCTAGTTTAATTATTACCGCAGCTAAGCAACTGGAATCAAATTACTTCCCTGTGCTGTGTGTTCATAATTCAGTATGTCAAAGTTGTCTCTGATTTCACTAATGATTTTGTTTGTTTGTTTGTTTGAGTTGGAGTCTTGCTCTGTCACCAGGCTGGAATGCAATGGCACGATCTCGGCTCACTGCACCCTCTGCCTCCTGGGTACAAGCGATCCTCCTGCCTTAGCCTCCCAAGTAGATGGGCTTACAAGCAGGCGCCACCATGCCCAGCTAATTTTTGTATTTTTAGTAGAGAAAGAGTTTCACCATGTTGGCCAGGATGGTCTCAATCTCCTGACCTTGTGATCCACCCGCCTTGGGCTCCACTAATGATTTTTCTATTTTTTCTCAGATGTTTAGCCCAAAGGAAAAATTTTTAAGTCACCCCTTTCCAATTGTACTTTTTCAATATATTCTCACTGGAAATCAAATTTTATGGATAGCGTAAAACCCACTCCTCCAATAAAATATAGCACTGTAAAATGTTAAAGGTAACCCACTCTCACCCCCAAACATATATCCTGCTTTATATTGATTGACTAATAATAACAAAAGAGCCGGGTTTTGCTTTTGTTACTTGACAAACACAAGAAGATTTCTAGCGTAAAAAACCAAGTTGGTTTTACATGTTTTCACTGAAGTCAGAACTTGTTAAACCCCTTGGGCTTCTGGAAGAATTCAGAGGATTTAAAGAGCGTTTCTTACTGGACCTCCCAGATGCTTGCAAAGTTCAAGGGAATGAAGAGGTGTTAGGAGAAAACAGGCAGATATACACACACAATAGGCATTCATTCCATTCTTTATTTGTGGTAGAAGAAATAATTATTTTAAATAAAATAATCTTCTTTACAAAAAAATAAATTGCACAGAATTCTCAGCTTGCTCTAATCTTTGCGAAGTAGCCCTCTTCTTATTCTCATCTCAAATTACTGAACAAACACTATACGTTTCTATTAGACTGGTTGAAGACTACTCTCCATGAGACCTGCCTTTTGTTCATAAATGTATAGAATTTGTGCATCAATAGATTTGTACACCTTCAATGATAACACTATGAATACATAACATTTCTCGAGTGCTGACTGTGTGCCAGGCACAGTTTGTACTTATCTGCATTATCTCAATCTTTACAACCTTCTTAGACCAGAAGGTCTGCAAAAAAACTCAAAACCTGAGGTTGTGAGTCATGCTACATGAACAGTCTGGGGCTATAAAGGGCCCTCATAGAGTCAGATCAGCCACAGAAGGGCATTCATGAGGAAGTGGACCTGGCGTCTCCATCTCTGATGCTCTAAGAAGTCCAAAGTACCAACAGTAAAGTCTCCTCTAGCTTCTATAAAATTCCGTCTATCTCTTTACTTATACTCTCTTTGCTCTTCCTCTGTCCAGCCCCTATATCTTTTTTTCTTCTTTGTGCCCACACTGCATTACACCTTGAGTCCTTCAGGGTCTAAGGCCCTGGCCATTTCCAACCCACAGTACACATGGGGAGGCAAAGTCCATTCACAGAAAGCAGTGGCAGCAGCCTCAGGTACTCAGGATCACACCCTCTGCCATCAGACAAAGGAAAAGTTAAAAAAAAAAAAAAAAAAAAAAAAGCACCACTCCTCACAAGACCTCTCACTGACTAGAATCAGGGCATAAATTCACCCCCAGCTGCATGGGGAGCTGCAAAATCAAAGGTGTGGAGTCAGAACACTGGAAAATAGGCAAGAGAGATGGGGTTGGGCAAGTGGTCCAAGTGACCACCCAACAGAATCTGTTCTCAAAATGAGTCAACAAAATAATGCGTTTTTATATATTGTCAGTGTCATACAGGTAGTTACCATATAAGGCTGGTGAAACTCTAATGGAATGATAACTGGTTTTAATTATGCATAAAATTAGCTTTGTGCATATTTATGTCCAACTGCACACTGCTAGAGCAGAATCATCTAAAGTACCAGCACCTTTAAAGTGGCGTTCAATACAGTTACCATACAGCTGCACATCCCTGCAGAGGTGTGGACAGATAGCATTGGACACTGCATGCCATTAAAATTTCAGAAATACATTAGAAGATACAAACTATTTTCTCTCGAGTGTTGCCTTGTATTATCTCTAGCACACACAAGAATCTCAAACAAAATGAAGCAGATGAAGCCCAGCCGTGCCTTGCCCTTATCATCATTATACATCCTGGTTGAAGGGCCCTCATGTGCCTGGTGCTGCACTGGATATGACAAGTTGGATGCCTCATCCATCAACTGATTCCAGACCAGAGTTTCTTTCAGCTCACCTAGCCACCTAAGTAGGTATCCCTGTATCTGATCCCTTTCCTCTGCAGCTTTCCGAAGCTCCTCACTTGGGTGAAAAGAGACAAAAAAATCTCAGATACAGAAAGTATTCAGTCTTACCTATTATATCCTGATCCCCTGATAATCCCACTGTAATATTCACAAGTTAAAAATGTACAATTTTGTCTTTTCATTTATTTGTCCACTTATTCGTTCATCCATATAACATTCACAAAGTTCTTGTTATATGCCATGTACTGTGTTGGGTAATAATTAGAAAGAAACATAACGTACATACTTCCTTGCCTTAAAGGAACTTATCTACCACTTCCCATCTTGAGGCCAGTATCCAAAAACTTGGGGCCCCTATGTCTTATGTTGGTGGCAGTGTTGCCCAAGGGCCAAGGAAGCAGACAGCAAGGGGGTGTAGTTACAATGGGGCAGAAGAGGCAGCCAGAATAGTTGGGAAGACTGGTTATGTTTTACAAATTAGTAAATATATTCAAAATAGAAGGATCCAGGTTCTCATCCTCAAAAGCGATTTCTAAACATGGAAAGAAAAAAGCTAGAAAGAAATTGGATTGGAACTGGAAGTGCTGGTATGAACTGATGGGCTTTTAATACACATGCACACAAGTTATTTTCCATGTGTTTATGTATATTACGTATATGTGTACGTGTGTGTCTATCTACATAGAAGCAACAAACACAGTGAACAATCAGATCTTGATTTCTAAATATTAACCTCAAGTAAAAGGAGTCAGAGCTGTTACAGAACAAGTTTGAGGGTTGAGGTAGAGAAATACAAGATGAGCCTGAAACATCTTATGTCAGAAAGTCAGGAAATGCTGAATTGATAATGGGCATATGTCAAAAGAACATGGGAGCCAGCTGGAAGGAGCTCAAATAGGGAATAATTTGAGCATTAAAATAAATGATGATAGTAATAGGTTAGAACCCACTGAATAAAATATATCAATGAGTACATACTGACATACATATATACATATATAAATGGGAAACTCTTATAGTAGAGCACCAAATAATAAATGTAGAAGAAATGATGAAAATAAGTCATCACATTTGGCATCCATTGTGGTAATGGTGGTAGATTCAGGGGAATTCATTCAACCATGGATGGATGCTAAGGCCGATGGGTAAAGTTTTGTTAAGAAACAGCATATTAGTATAGTATCAGACTCTCTCCATTGTAATCAAATACAAAGGAAACATGGTGACTTTACAGTGGAGAAATTTGGCAGACCCTCAACCTTGACCACATGATCAAGGGTAGCATCATCACAACCGTGCAGGGTGTGGCTATGGGGCAAGAAGGCGGGGAGGCTTCGAAGGCAGTAATACTTGAATCAGGTGTTCAGGGATGAAGCAGCTATGGAGAAACAAGAGGCAAGAGATTTCCAGCGGAAGTTGGACAGGTGCAAAACCATGCTGGAGTGACAGCATGGGTGCTGGGGAAGCAGGGGGGTGCAGGCTGGGGAAGGATAAATGATCCTGGACAGGCAGACAGAAACCAGATCAAGAAGAGTCTCATGGACCATGCTTAGAAGTTCAGAGCTCGTCCTCTCAGTGATGGTGTGGCATGCTGCTGCCACTACCTCTCTGCACATACGTCAGACACATCTAATCATAGCACTTCACTGCACTTCAGAGAACACACACTGCAGACAGCCCTGCCAATCAACTGCAATGGGCACCTGAAATGGAATCATTTGCCCTCCCCTGTAGGCAATGAGGAGGTTTTTAGAGGCTTTTTAACAGGTGGCAGGTATGATTTGCACTTGTGTAACAAAGCTAAACCCTAATACCAGTGTCAATTGATCAAGGGGTAAACTCTAGGCATAGTGACCCAGTTAGAAGGCCTCTACAGCAGTCCTACGCATTGTATAAATGAGAGCATGCAAATTTACACATACATTGCATAAATGAGACCACACGAAGTCAGACTTGGTTCAAACCTCATGCTTTTCTCTAGCCATTGTCAGAGCACATGTAAGGGTGGAGAGAGCACAAACATTCTCTGAAAAAGAACGCAAGGCCCAGCACAAGCTGAAAATAGTGCTGGGGGAAAAGTAAGACCCAAAAGAAAGAAGCAGACAGAACAACAGAGATGTAAGTTTCACCCACCCTGAAACTCCACACAAACACAGTTGCAAACTGACTACAGCAGTACCTTAACACCTTGGCACTACTAGACTACTTATCATTCCCCGTCATACTCAGATGCTCATTGCAAGATTATCATCAAAAGGTAATTAGTCACAGTGCCTATGTCTTAGGAAAAGACACGACATTCAAGTACTTCAGTTAAAACACACAGATACACCCATGTGTGCAGATGCAGGCATGTGACATGATTAGGAAGCATTCTAAGCCAGGATATCGGCAAAAAAAAATGTTCTCTTGGGTTTGAGGGGCAGCTGAGTACTGAGTATAGTAGAAAGAACTGCATGGAACTAGGGTCCATCTCTTCTCTAGGCCTGAAAAACGTGAGGGCTGAAAGAGGTGACCTTTTCTAACATAATAATGCTGACTTCTAACTTCCCTCTCAGAAGAATACAGCAGTGAGATCTGGGGAAGAGCTCTTGCCATGAGCACAAGCAAGTCAGGCTAAATCCTTTTGCGTGCAGGTCTGTGAGGGTAGCAGCTCGTGCGGCCAGAAACTTGGTAACATGATTGAGAAAACTAAAAACATATTGTAAGTGAAGTCCTGGGGTGCATACAGCATTCTGCTTTAAGATGCTGACTGTTTTTGAAATAAAACTTTAAAACATGCCATAAAAAGCAACTATTCCTTTGGGGAAAGAGTGGCCTAAAGTGTCTTTGATTGTAACTGTGGGAAAGACTTTCATCCGCTCTCTTTACGAGGTTAATTGTAACTCTCCCCCAAGCTCAGGGACCCTTTCCTCAGTCTTATGGTTGTAATCTTACACGTTGCATGATAAACTTTCGTTTTCCAATGAGGACATTCCAAAATGTTAAAAGTCGCGGCTATAAAAGTAGTCAAATGAGTGAAAGCTGATAAGAAACTGGTTTAGCTAGTACACGCACACACACAGACACACACACACATGTGTGCACACACAGCCTGCTGTCTTCTAACTGCACCAAGTGAAAGTCCTCAAGCTTCCTCAGGAAGGACCCCACAAAACCCGCAAACCAAAACAAATGCAAAGCTCTTAGCACAATTCCTGGCACATGAAAAGCCCTCAGTAGCTCATGGCTGTTATCATCATCATCTTATCCTTTTTCATTACTGCTAATGGGTTATAACTCAGTATTTAGCTGTCACTGAGAGAGATTTATTCCAACCAATGAGGTCATCTTCGTGGACTATATAACCACTGCAACATCCCTATGGAATGCCGCTGTGATTGCCTTCTTTTATAAACTGCAATGAGACAGTTACCATAAATGCGTTGTAACAGAAACCCCCACCATGCTGTTTTTCACAATTCTTTTCTATACAAAACCTCAACTGAAACCTGTGGTTCATACCTCCTTCTCAGATGCCAATAGGAATTAATCTGCTATACTTTAGTGTCTCCCTTATAGCAGGCTAGCTAGTAAATAATTGCATTACCATGTGTAGATCACTTACCACATGCTGGGCATACTGCTAATAGCTTTTGTGCTTATTAACCTATTTTATCATCATTACAACCCCATCAAATGCTGCTATTTTTCTCATCTATGTAGGAGGTGTCTAAGGCTTACAGAGGTTAAATCATCCAAGATCTTTCATTCAATGAGATACACAGCTGGTAAGAAGTGGAACACAAACTCAAACTAAGTGTTTCTAAATCCAAAGTTCATGTTTATGTTTTCCACTAAGTTGCAATTACTAAATAAAGGATTCTTAGCTTGGGTACCTCGAACTTCAGGAGACCCACCAGCCTCTTGGAATTGTATGTAAAATAGGGTATGTATATACACATTTTCCTCAAAGAAAGTCCACAACTGCCAGGCGTGGCGCCTCACACCTCTAATCCCAGCACTTTGAGAGGTCTAGGCTGTGGATCACTTGAGGTTGGGAGCTCCAGACCAGCCTGGTCAACATGGCAAAATCCCGCCTCTACCAAAAGTTACAAAAATTAGCCTGGCATGATGGAGCGTGCCTGTAATCCCAGCTACTCGGGAGGCTGAGGTGGAAGAATCGCTTGAACCCAGGAAGTGAGGTTGCAGTGGGCTGAGATTATGCCACTGCATACACTTCAGACTGGAAAAGAGAATAAAACCCTGTCTTTTAAAAAAAGAAAAAGAAAAAAAAAAAAACTAAACTAAAAAGTCCAAAATGATTGTTCTAAACTGGAGTGGAACCAGATCTTAAGTGTGTGTCACCATTCCCCTCACTCCCCTAAGCACTCAAATGCAGTGTCTGGCCATGGTATGTGCTCAACTACCAGCTCTCCAAATGACCAAATGCTCTTCTCGGGTCTTTTCTTGGATCCACCCCCACGCCACAGTGAAAATGCAATGAGAGTGATGAATTTTAAGGCTGTATTTTGAAGCCATGCACATGTGAGAGTTCCTAGCATGCTCCCCCAGCCCAACCTTTCACAGCCACTCACATTGTGAAAGAGCAAACAGGACCCTGTCCTAACTTCTTGCCCCAGAAAACCAAACATCTGCTTGCTCTGGCCTGAAGAGATCGCCTGCTGGGGAGGAGATGCCCAGCTTGGAACAGCACAGCACATCTGGCCCTTCCTGCCTGAGCTCAAGCCCCGTTTTCAGGGTCAGCTGTCAAGTAATCTTCTGCTTTATAAACAACCTCACATTTTAATAAGAGCCATTGTGCAAGGCGAGCTTTTGAAATAAAGTTGGTTTTCAGTCTGCAGCTGCACTAGCAGATGCCTCACGTTCTAACTGAACCCTGTAGAATGGCTATGAAAATAATTGCCCATTATTGCATTTTTGGCATGCCCACTATGCACCAGGCACTGTTCTAGATGCATACATCCATCATCCACAATTTGCAAAACAACTTAAGCAGATACTATCAACAGTTTGCAGATGGAGAACCTGAGTCTTGTCAGAGAAGTTAAATAATTCACCCAAGAGCCAAGATCTAACCCCATGTTGAGCAGACACCAAAACTGTTACACATCTCCAACTCTTCATGGGCTCCCATTTTCTCATGGACCTGAAGTTACTCTCTTTTCAAAGAAAGTTTACTCCAGTTGAAAAGTCAGACTCCAAGGCCTCAGCATCTTAGCAGCTGCAAAGGAGTATTTCACAGCCCTCTACTAAAATGACATAGATTCAGATTTTTGCTTTTACTCTTCACAAATAAAGGTAAGAAAACTTAGTATATATGTTGAATCTATTCTGGGTACCTCATTGAAAGCCATGTTCGAATGGCTACTATTCAATTAAATACAGCAACTATAGGTCCAAAGCGCTAGGCTAGAAAATATGAAAAGACCCAAAAGTGAAATAGACTTGCAGCCTCTCCCCACAAATAGATTTCCCAATTAACTGAGATTATTATATAAATCGTTGAATAGACTACTAAAACAAGAGAAAGAATTCCATAGCATGCTAAATAGACCTTAGAGGAAGGAAATAAGGGCATACCTGTTTTCATGTGAGGGTAGAAAAACATGTCATAAACTCAGCCTTTGTGAGGAAATTTCACCAGAGCTGAGAATGGGTCAGCTTTTGCACACAAAGCCTGACTGGACAATGGTGAATGAGCAGTATCCCAGCAAAGAGAAGGATTTGAAAAAAGGCTCAGGGAGAAGGCGGGGGCACTTAGTGGGACAGTCCAGAGCCTTTGGCCTGGGGATATGCATGAGGCTGAAAATCACACCAGGAAGGGTTGACTCAGCTTTTAACTTCAGGCTCTGGAGTGGGAGTGACCTGACCAGCTCTATTTTCCAAGGAGATTACTCCAGCAACAGGGTATGGGCTGAGAGGATAAGAGCCTAGAAGTGGAGCCAGCATAGTGGCCCATGCCTATAATCCCAGCTACTAGGGACACAGAGGCAGGAGGATCACTTGAGCCTAGATGTTCGAGGCTGCAGTGAGCTATGATTGTACCACTGCACTACAACCTGGGCAAAAGAGAAAGACCTCATTTTTCTTTATTTTTTTTAAGAGTCTAGAAGTAGAGAAACTAATGACAGTTGTCTGGCTGAGATGAAGACCTACACTAAAGTGTGGAAAAGAGAAAACAAAGAGTTGAGAGACATTTCACCAGGATTCAGTGATAGACTGTACTGGACAAACGAAAGGAAGGGAAATGGAGCCTGGTGGTATAACTTCCTGAAATGGGTGGTTAGAAAAAGGAGTCTGCTTAAGGAAGGAAAGAACTTCCTTTAGGTTTTCGAGCATGCTGACTTGCTCCAGTGTTTATGCTTCATGATTAACAAATTAGGATAATTAAAAAGCTTAATTTAGGTAGAGGCCTGAAAACTGGGTTATTCTAGAGTCATTTTCATGCTGGGAGGCTGCTGAGCTCATTCATAAAGCTGTGTTTCTGGCACCTTATGACAAACTCCCAGACTCCACAGTAGGAATTTAGGTGCTACTTGGGAGTGTGTGTTTAAGCATACAAATCAGAAGTATAGTGGAAGGTGGTACATGGCTGTGGTAGGTCATATTTGCAATCTGTAGTTTGAAAGGAAGCTTCAGGAGATGAAGAAGTTGAGTTTCAGCAGCTCATTAATCCTCCAGACCCACCAAAACTGGTATGTAACTTCCTTCATAAGGAAGGGCCTTGCCAGAAGGAGAAAGTTTTGTCCTAACTCCCCCAGCTGCGAGCAGCAGAGGGGAAAGAAGAGGAGGAGGAGGAGGGTGTGCATCAGGCTGGAGCTAAAGAAATGTTTCACAGCCGGGCTAGGCCCTGCCTGCCTTCTGAGATTTTCTAAATATACTAGCCCTCTTTAGTTTCCTGGCAAGTCACAAACTTTTTAAATCCCATATTTCTTATAATATTAAATAATAGCACTACATTTGTTTTATGGGAGAGGGACATATTTTTTAAAAAAAAGAAAACTGAAAGCCTGGCAAGCACAGAAGGGTATAAAGAAAATAAAAACTCATCCAGAACCCTCACCACTCATCCATCAGCTAACATCTTGGTATATTACCTTCCAGTCTTTCCCACCTGCATTTCTTACACTGTTGGGAGATTTTCGCCTTTAAAATGTGCTTATCCTGGTGGAGCATTATCTAAGAACTAAGGAATAAATTGACTCATGGACTTGTGAAATTCAAATCTGACCAGCCAGTTAGCCCAATACCTGACAGCAAAGCAGGTGTAAGGTGTTAAACCAACTTCAAAGTCTTTCCTAGGAACCTCTGGAAATAGATCTGAAGACTGCTACAAGAAATCACTTTAACAGTCGTGCTTCTCCACAGTGTTTCTAGGTTATTTCTTTGTGATTCTGATAATTACATACCTTGTTAATGGAAAGAAAAGAGAGGAGGAAAAGTAAGGAAGAGAAAGCCCCTTCCCACCCCCATTCTTAGTTACAAAATACTTTCTCATAGTCTCATAACAATACTTTCACGTCTATTAAATTTCAAAGCTGGTCCACAACAATTTCCAAATAGGTCTGGAAACTGAGGCAAGTGATTTATCTAAGGTCATACGTGTGGTTGGTGGCAAAGCAAACACTAGAACTCAGGCTTCCTCCTGACCCTTACTCCCTTTTCCAGAGAGGCCCTCCCTTTTCCAGAGGGGCCCTCCCTTTTCCAGAGGGGCCCGCTGAGCAGATTCTCTGGACAAGGGGCCAGGCTAAAGGCCCTGACAGAGCCCAGAGCCCTCCCGGCATCCATGTGATACTAATGATTTTGGCCATTTCACTCATCCACCATGCCAAAACAAAACTCACTCTCCCTTTCTGTGCCTCTGTGTATTTTTCTAACTTATCCTTAGAACAGACATTCGCAAATGGAGGTGGTAACTCCTGAGGGCATGGAATGTGCCAGGAGCTCTGCCGAAATGCTCTTACTCTGCATCCTCACAGCAGGCCCACAGGAATGGGGGCCCTGTCTCACAAGTGAAAAACCAAACAAAACAGAGGGGCTTAGCAACTTGCCCAAGGTCCCACAGTAAGTGCCAAAACCAAGATTCCAGCTCAGCTCTGCCCAACTCCAAAACCCTTTTTCTCCACAACTTACCACACTCAAGTTTATACGGATTTGGCTCTTGCAGCCTGGGTGAGCTGGACGCTGACACAAGAGAATGAAGCGAACCCTATCCCAGCACAGACTCCTTTCTCTCTAGGCCTCCCAGACCACACTAGAGGGACCAGTACCCTTGACAGCCCCTCACATGCTTCACTCCGTGTTCTCCCTCCATTCTGAGAACCTTAGATCTTCACTCACCAGGGTGACCTGCAGAGTAGGAACTCAGAATCACCCAGCTCAGCCAAAACCTGCTACAATCCTCAATACTAAAATGTCCAAGCAATGGAGATACAGTTGCCCCCAGATCTAGAGATAATGCAAACCCATTGGCCATTAGTCCCAGGCACCAAGGCAAGAAAACATCTCACTATAAAACAGCCTGATGAATTTCAATGTCACATTTCTTGGAATTCTGTGGTGATTTTTATTGAGTAATAAATTCCCTCCCCAGAGAAGGTGTCCAAGGGAGCCTGCATCTGGGGGCCCTGCCAGGAGCTCTGACACATCAGAGCAGGCAACCAGTCTTCCAGGAAAAGCTCTGCAAACTATACTGAAACACACAAAATGAAAGGGCCAGGGACAAGATCTGCTGCCTCCAAGGTCTTGTCACTGGATGACTTCCAACAGAGGCACCATAGCAGGAGGGGTTACTGTGAGCAGACCTTTTTCCTTCTGGCAACTTTGTATATAACATCAGCTGGGAGAGAGAGCAGTAAGGTGAGACTGACCAAACAACTCAATTAGTTTTTCACTCAGACAACTTTTTCACCAAAGCCATTCCATTCACCTACTTTAACTCACTGGATGCAGAGATGTCTGCTTTTGAATATAACATAACTGCTTTGGAAGACTTGTTGAGTAATATACCTTGGAAATATTACCTTAATTCATTCATTGAATTTCTATATACCAAGCCCGTGATCATTTATGGAGACAAAAATTAAAAGCTACAGTCTTAGATTTCAGAGTCCAATCAGAAGAAACAAGTATTTATGCTACAAGGTAATTGTTTTGATGGCTGTATTTCATTAAGCTTAGTGTGAACACCAAAAATGCTGAGCACCTAAATCAGCAGAGGAAATCAGGGAGAGCTTCCAAGATGAGGTGACACTTGGGCTAACAGAGTTAGCCAGATGGACCATTAGCAGAGATGTTATTCAAGAAAGAAAAAAGGAGAGCAAAAGGACAACATGTATTAGTCCATTTTCACACTGCTATGAAGAACTTACTGAGACTGGGTAATTTATAAGCTGAGAGGTTTAATTGACACACAGTTCTGCAGTGGCTGGGGAGGCCTCAGTAAACTTAAAATCATGGCAGAAGGTGAAGGGGAAGAAAGACACGTCTTACATGGCAGATTGAGGGGCTAACAGCCAAATACTTTTAAAGCATCAGATCTTGTGAGAACTCACTATCATGACAACAGCCTGGGGGAAACTACCCCATGATCAAATTACCTCCCACCTGACCCTTCCCTCCACATGTGGAGATTATGATTCAAGATGAGACGTGGGTGGGGACACAGAGCCAAACCATATCAAAAAATTTTTATAATATTCTAAATCCTTTGTTGTCACTTCAACAATGTTCACTGCATTTTTACCAGAAGTAGATTCCATCTCAAGAAACTACTTTCTTTGCTCATCCAAAGAAGTAACTCCTCACCCATTCAAGTTTTATCATAAGGTTACAGTAATTTATTCATGTCTTCAGGGTCCACGTCTAATTCTAGTTCTCTTGCTATTACCAGCACACCTGCAGGGACTTCCTCTTGAAGCCCTCAGAGTCACCCATGAGGGTTGAAATCAACTTCTTGTTGATTTCATAAGAACTCCTGTTCATGGTTATGTTTTCACCCCCCTCACATGAATCACTAATGTTCTTAATGGCATCTAAAATGGTGACTCCTTTTCAGAAGGTCAATGCCAGTCAATGCCTGGCTTCAAATCTTCAGAGGACATACTGACTCTTGGTTAGGGGTTAACCACATTCTATGACAGCTACAGCTTTACGAACTGTATTTCTTAAAAATAAGACTTGAAAGTTGAAATTACTTTTTGACCCATGGGCTGCAGAATGGACGTTACGTTAGCAGGGATGGAAACAATATTAACCTCCTTGTACATCTCCATCAGAGCTCTGGGGTGGCTACGTGTATTGTCAATGAACAGTAATATTTTAAAGGTATATTTTTTCTGAGCAGGTCTCAATAGAAGGCTTAAAATCTTCAGAAAACCATGCTGTAAAGAGATGTGCCCTCAGGTTTTGCTGCTCCATTCATGGGGCACAGGCAGAGAAGATTTTCCATAATTCTTATGAGCCCTAGGATTTTTCAGAATGATTAATGAGCATTCACTTCAACATCAAGACACCAGCTGCATTAGCCCCTAACAAGAGAGTCAACCTGTCCTTCGAAGCTTTAAAGCCAGGCATTGACTTCTCTATAGCTATAAAAGTCCTAGATGGCTTCTTCTTCCAATAGAAAACTGTTTCATCTACACCGAAAATCTGTTGTTTAATGTAGCCACCTTCATCAGAGATCTTAGATTTTCCAGATAACTTACTGTACCTTCTACATTAGCACTTCCTGTTTCCACTTGCACTTTTATGTTGTGAAGAAGGCTTCTTTCCTTAAACCTTGTGAACCAACATCTGCTAGCCTCAAACGTTTCCTCTGTAGCTTCCTCACCTCTTTCAGCCTTCACAGAACTGGAAAGAGTTAGGGCCTTGCTCTGGGTTAGGCTTTGGCTTAAGGGAATGTTGTGACTGCTGTGATCTTTATCCAGACCACTAAAACTTTCTCCATACTAGCAATAAGGCTGTTTGCTTTCATATCATTCATGCATTCACTGGAGTAGCACTTTTAATTTCTTTCAGGAACCTTTCCTTTGCATTCATAACTTCGCTGTTTGGACAAGAGGCCTAGTTTTCAGCCTGTCTTGGCTTTCAGTATGCCTTCCTAACTAAGCTTAATCATTTCGAACTTTTGATTTAAAATCAGAGAGGTGCAACTCTTCCTTTCACGTGAGCACTTAGAGACCACTATATTGTTATAATTGGCCTCATTTCAATATTGTGTCTCAATGAATAGGGCAGCCCAAGGAGAAGGAGAGATGGGAGAATGGCTGGTTGGTGGAGTTGTCAGAACACAGGCACATTTATCAGTTGTTTGCTGTCTTATATGGGTGTGGTTCATGGCACCCTAAAACAATTACAATAGTAACATCAAAGGTTTCTGATCACAAATCACCATAACAGACATAATAATTAAAAAGCTTGAAATATTGCCAGAAGTAGCAATATGTAAAAGAGACAGAAGTGAGCACATAGTGTTGGAAAAACAGCAGATAGAACTCTTCAACACAGGGTTGCCATAAACCTACATTAAAAAAACACACTATCTGCAAAGTGTGATAAAGCAGAGCACAGCAAAACAGGTTATGCCTGTACATACAGTGTAGCAGTCGGAGCTGGGATGTACACAGAAGTGAGATTCACTTTTTTGTTGGCGTTTTGAGACAGAGTTTTGCTCTTGTTGCCTGGGCTGGAGTGCAATGGCACAATCTCAGCTCACCGCAACCTCCACCTCCAGGGTTCAAGCAATTCTCCTGCCTCAGCCTCCCCAGTAGCTGGGATTACAGGCATGTTCCACCACACCCAGCTAATTTTGTTATTTTTATAGAGACGGGTTTCTCCATGTTGTTGGTCAGGCTGGTCTTGAACTCCCAACCTCAGGTGATCTGCCTGCCTTGGCCTCCCAAAGGGCTGGGATTACAAGCATGAGCCACCATGCCAGGCCTTTTTGTTGGCTTTTTCTAAACAGAGCGGCAATGGCTGGAGTTGCCGGGCTCCATGATTATACTCTCCTAAAGCTGCGCGAGGGCGGGCAGAGACCCAGCACCTCACGATAGAGCCCGAGGGCCTCTGTGAGGAAAGGAGGTAAGAGCACGCAGAGCCACCACTCAGCCTCCCCTGCCCTTTCTGTTCCGGCAGCTGCATTCCAAAGACTAATGAGAACAAGGTGCAACATGGTTTAACAATTTTGATACATTCCTTAGCAAAACATAAGTTCTTTAAAAACACATAGACTGCATTACAGTGACTCCATCAGGCAAGACACATGTCAGGGAAAAAGCATGAGAAAATTTGGCAGGTATGTCTAACGTGTCAATAAACAAAGTTTATTTTCACAAAACCCAATGGTCAGACTTGCTCATGGTTTCCTACCCAGAAGTAAGAATTACTCCCTAGAGACAGTAATCAAAGTGCAATTAGACCAGGCCTGGAATTTTTTTAAACATACTATCCTTTCTTCACACATGATTGGGCTTTCATTCTTAGCAGAGATCCTTAACTCAAAGAATTAGTAATGGGCTTTTTAGCTTTGGGTCCTTTTGTGATAACATGTAATCATAACACAGATTTTTTTTTAAAAAAAAAGCAATTCATTTACAGCTACTACTACATGTCCTTCACAATGTATCCATTAATTTATTTAACAAATAATAGCATGGCCTGTTGGGTTGGTCTCTTTCATACATAGACAAACAGAAAATCTTTTTTCCTAATAATGTCAAAATGTTTTAGCCCTTGGGCAGGAATTTATCACTCTTAGAATATTCCATTAAGGTTCTATTTAAGTAAAAGTCTTTTTAATAAAATGAAACTGTTGTAACCGGGTAACTCTGTATTTTCAAAATGTAGCAGATGGTCAAAGAACAGAGAGACCAAGGGAGGAAGGTAGATAGAATTTTAAACCAGATTTAAGATGATGTTATCATTTGCCACGGCAAATAAAATGGGAATTTGACCCTATGAAAAGAAGTAGCATTTTTCCTGTAGCATAACAGAACTGCAGTTGTCTTCTCCAAAGCAGGGGAAATGCCTCTCACCATGTTTACAAAGAATGAAAAAAAATTTACCTGAAAATAGCTACAAAATTCCAGAAAGATTCAATAGTAGGAAGGAAGGGGGCAAAAGCTGTACAACATACGGTTGTGCAGGTTGTGTACCGCACAAGAGTGACACATCCTAAGAGGGCACTGTTCACTTCACAGACATTGTTAGGTTGTATATTTATTTTGACGATGTTTCAGGGGACAATAGTGAAGGGCATTGTTTTAATAAAATCAGCATGATGATTTTCTGACAAACGGAAGTAAAATACATTGAGGAAGGGGTGCCTGTTTCTAATTTGCACAAAGATTTCATGTGAGCTAGCAGTGTCCCAGACACAGAAATTGTGGTTGCTGGATGCAACGCAATTCATGTGATTCCCTCAAACAAATTGCCACATTGAATCAACTTTTCAAACCAATGCTTTGCACACAAGCACTCCATAAATGCTTATTAAATAAACAAAAAACCACCAAGGTGACTGTCAGGCACAGTCATTCCAGGTGATTAACAAGAATGTTACTGGAGACAGTGTCATGATTTCATTGCTATTATCTCAGCACAGAGAACAACCAGAAGACTTCGGACCACACCCCTTCACCCAAGGAGAGCCACAAATTTTCTCTCCCTCTTTCTCATACTTCAAGAACAAACTCCAAGATGGCAGAACTGCAGGATGGCAACAGCCCTGGTCACTTAGTCATGGCACAAAAAGCGCCTCTGATTTTGCATGATTAATACATCTTCATTATAACTGAGATTTCAGAGTTTATTTATAACTACAGCATAGACTGGTGTTACTTGACTAATACACTAAGGCAAGGAAATATGATCCAGCTTTTCCTTTCCCTGTGATTTCCTCAGGTAGTCCACCTGCTAGCCTCCTGTGACCTCCTGTACTCAGTAATGTTATGAGGGCAAGGGTGGGTAAGCAAGAGCAAAAACTCAAGTCTCTTCCTTGGGCCAGGTATGGTGGCCTGTAATCCCAGCACTCTGGAAGTCTGATGCAGGAGGATTGCTTGAGCTCAGGAGTTCAAGGCCAGCCTGGGCAACACAGGGAGACCCCATCTTTACAAAAAAATAATTAGATAGGCATGGTGGCACATGCCTGTAGTCCCAGCTACTTGGAAGGCTGAGGTGAAAGGATTGCTTGAGCCTGGGAGGTGAAGGCTGCAGTGAGCCAGGATGGCACCACCTCACTCCAACCTAAGTGAGGGAGTGAAACGCTGCCTCAAAAACAAACAAACAGCCGGGCGCGGTGGCTCAAGCCTGTAATCCCAGCACTTTGGGAGGCCGAGGCGGGTGGATCACGAGGTCGAGAGATCGAGACCATCCTGGTCAACATGGTGAAACCCCGTCTCTACTAAAAGTGCAAAAAATTAGCTGGGCATGGCGGCACGTGCCTGTAATCCCAGCTACTCAGGAGGCTGAGGCAGGAGAATTGCCTGAGCCCAGGAGGCGGAGGTTGCGGTGAGCCGAGATCGCGCCATTGCACTCCAGCCTGGGTAACAAGGGCGAAACTCCGTCTCAAAAAAAAACAAACAAACAAACAAACAAAAAGAAAAGAAATACACCAGCTCTTCCTCTCTCTACAACTTCGTAACTGTAGACTGAAGTCTTCTAAGAGGACTCCACATTTTCAGCTCCATAATGATTCCCTTCAAGGGTAATCCCAGCTTCCTTAAGCACTACTCTTAAGATCTCCTAAATAATTTTACTGGCATCTGCTTAACTACAGAGAAAACAGCAGGCCCTTATAGTATATTCGAAAAAGCACAGAATGAAGAGTCAGATTTTAGTTTCAGCTTTACAACTTCATAGCCACAAAGTGACTCTGAAAGTGACTATCAGCGATAGAAAAGGAATTATCGGAGAGAGAGATCCAAGATGACCTATTAGCACCAGCTCAGGATTGCAGCTCCCAGTGAAAGAGCAGGGAGTGAGTGGACGCCAGACTTCCAGATGAATTTTTGTTGCCTACGGACCAGGAGATTCCCAGCAGAGGGGCCCCACAGGTCGCCAGCGTGACTCTTTTGGCCAGCGATGCTGTTTTGCCGGCATCCCAGCACGGCGGTTCTCCGTGTGGAGTATGCAGGCCCGGGTGCCCTTTTAATTGGCATTTGGAGCTCCAGGAAGGCAGAGTCGCCCATTTATCTGATTGAAAAGGGGACTGAAGTGGGGAGCCAGACCAGGAGACTCCCAGGCAGAAAAGCGCCACGAATCTCAGTGGCATGGTAGCCACATGGGAAATTGCATAGATCCCAGTGCCTTTTCAGTGGGTGACTGGGGCACCTAGGAGAGCATCGACCGTTCAATTAGGAAAAGAAAAAAAGGGGCTCCAAGGTGGAGAGCCAGGTGATCGGGCTCACCTGGTCCCACCTCCATAAAAAAACAGCAATTGGAAACACTGACAGTTCAGAGTTTTACAACAAACACAGCTGAACCTGGGAAGGTCCAGCTCTGTGGGGGAGGGGCATCTGCTGAAGGAAAACAAAGAAACATAAATAACATCACCACCAACAAGCTGTACATCCACTCCGAGACTCAATCTGAAAGTCAGCAATTACAAAGATGACAGGTGAATAAATCCACAAAGATGGGAAGAAACCAGCGCAAAAAGACTGAAAACATCCAAAATCAAAATGCCTCTCCTCCTTCAGGGGATTGCATCTCCTCATCAGCAAGGGAACAAGGCCTGATGGAGAATGAGTATGATGAATTGTCAGAATCAGGCTTCAGAAGGTGGATAAGAAGAAACTTCTGTGAGCTAAAAGAACATGTTCTAACCCAATGCAAAGAAACTAAGAACCTTGAAAAAAGGTTTGACAAAATGCTAATGAGAATAGACAATTTAGAGAGGAATATAAGTGAATTAATGAAGCTGAAAAACACAATACGAGAACTTCCCGAAGTATGCACAAGTTTTAACAGTCGAATTGATCAAGCAGAAGAAAGCATATCAGAGGTCGAAGACCAACTCAATGAAATAAAACAAGAAGACAAGATTAGAGAAAAAAAAAGGTAAAAAGGAATGAGCAAAGTCTCCAGGAAATATGGGACAATGTGAAAAGACCTAATCTATGTTTGATAGGTGTACCTGAATGTGACGAAGAGAATGAATCCAAGCTGGAAAATATTCTTCAAGATATTATTCAGGAAAACTTTCCCAACCTAGCAAGGCAGGACAATATTCAACTCCAGGTCATACAGAGCACACCACAAAGATATTCCTCAAGAAGAGCAACCCCAAGGCACATAATCATCAGATTCACCAGGGCTGAAATGAAGGAGAAAATGTTAAAGGCAGCCAGAGAGAAAGGTCAGGTTACCCACAAAGGGAAGCCTATCATACTCACAGCAGATCTCTCAGCAGAAATCCTACAAACCAGAAGAGAGTGGAGGCCAATATTCAACATCCTTAAAGAAAAGAACTTTCAAACCAGAATTTCACATCCAGCCAAACTAAGCTTCATAAGTGAAAGAAAAATAAAATCTTCTGTGAACAAGCAAGAACTCAGAGATTTCATTACCACCAGGCCTGCTTTACAAGACCTTCTGAAAGAAGCACTACACATAGAAAGGAACAACCAGTAACAGCCATTCCAAAAATATATCAAAAGGTAAAGAGCATCAACATAATGAAGAATCTACATCAACTAATGGGCAAAACAGCCAGCTAGCATCAAATGGCAGTATTAAACTCACATATATTAATATTAATCCAAAATTTAAATTGACTAAATGCCCCAATCAAAAGACACAGACAGGCAAATTGGATAAAAGCCAAAAACCATCGGTATGCTGCATCCAGACCCATCTCACATGCAAGGATACACAAAGACTCAAAACACAGGGATGGAGGAAGATTTACCAAGCAAATGGAGAGAAAAATAAATAAACAAAAAGTAGGAGTTGCAATTCTCACCTCTGATACAATAGACTTTAAAGCAACAAAGATCAAAAGAGGCAAAGAAGGACATTACATAATGGTAAAAGGATCAATGCAACAAGAAGAGCTAACAATCCTAAATATATATGCACCCAATACAGGAGTACCCAGATAAATAAGGCAAGTTCTTAATGACTTATAAAGAGACTTAGACTCACAATAATAGTGGGAGACTTTAACATCTCACACACAATAATAGTGGGAGACTTTAACATCACACTGTCAATATTAGACAGATCAACGAGACAGAAAATTAACAAAGATATCCAGGACTTGAACTCAGACTCGGAACAAGTAAACTTAGTAAACATTTACAGAACTCTCCACCCCAAATCCACAAAACAAACATACATTCTTTTTTTTTTTTTTTTTTTTTTTTTTTTGAGACGGAGTTTCGCTCTTGTTACCCAGGCTCGAGTGCAATGGCGCGATCTCGGCTCACCGCAACCTCCGCCTCCTGAGTTCAGGCAATTCTCCTGCCTCAGCCTCCTGAGTAGCTGGGATTACAGGCACACATGCCACCATGCCCAGCTAATTTTTTGTATTTTTAGTAGAGACGGGGTTTCACCATATTGACCAGGATGGTCTTGATCTCTTGACCTTGTGATCCACGGCCTCAGCCTCCCAAAGTGCTGGGATTACAGGCTTGAGCCACCGCGCCCTGCCCAAAACATACATTCTTATCAGTGCTACATCACACCTACTCTGAAAGCGACTACATAATTGGAAGTAAATCACTCCTCAGTAACTGCATAGCATTTCACAGGTTTAAATGAAATATAGGTTGACTGCTACTTTGTTATTTTCCTCCCTTATTCCTTCCTGTCTCCATTGTCACAATTATTGGCATAAAAGAGGTTTTCAATACCCATTTTTAGACTCCATTCTAGCCTGGGCAATAAAGCAAGACTCCCGTTCTCTCTCCCTCTTTCTCTTCCTCTTTCTTTCTCTCTTTCATTCTTCTTTTTCTTTCTTTTTTTCTTTTTCTTTCCTTCCCCCCCCCAAAAAAAAAAGGATTTATCAGTGATAGACAGCACAGAATCTTCTGTGAGCATGGGTGTCCTACTCTTCAAAAAGGATTCCATTACGAAACATGTGAAAACATTTTGAAAGAAAACATATAAGCATAAAGAAATATTATTTTAAAAAAGCATCCATTCAAATTTCCCTAGGTATTCAAAGCTATGAGTCACCCAAACCCCCAAATGTCCTTCCAAATCCTAAGGTGAGTAAAAGTGTTCCCGATTAGACATTTAGAAATGTCTTTATGTGTATATATTATGTTAAGCTATATGCACAAGGCTAATAAAAATTCAGCTTGCATCTGTATGGTATTCTACAATTTATTAAGTTGTTTCATATACATTAAATCATGGCAAAGCTGTGTACTTTATATGTTGAATGTATATTTTATAAAGCACTTGGGCCCTTTGGATAATCAGTATATGCACTATATGCATGCCCATTGTATGTAACAAGGAGTATAATGCTATTATTTTTAATTATTACAGTGATGTAAATTGCTGCATCTTTACTTTTATAATCTATTAGCAACCACATGTATGATTTATACGATGCTGAGCACTGTGTCAGGAATAAAACCCCTAATTAATACTAGACTCCTATGGGAAAATATGATTTGCTTTATAATGATTCACTTTACATTGGCTTCCAGATCATACAGCAACCCAAATCATGGTGTACCTAAGCACAGTTTGTGAAAATAATTATTAATCAGAGGGGAGTATAAAAACCTTTGGAAACTTCCCTCGCGTTGTGAACTTTCCCCTATAGAATGTATGCCTTTTTTAAAAAAATAAGAAATAAGATCATTTTACTTTAAAGGGACAAAAAAATCAGTTATAGAATGAGTTATATTGGTCAAAATAAGGCATTAAGGATCTCTCCTAACATCTATCATTACTTGGAAAATGGCAAATATCCCACCTCCTTTTAATGGAATCATCTGAGAATGGCTTTGAGACTAGCAAATTAATAAAACAAATAAAATGATACCAAAACAGAACATTCGATGCCTATTTCTTTTCCTTCTCTATCGCTTTTAAGTGAAACTGAAGAGCGGGCCCCTTCATCTGATACCAAGTGACTAATTCAATTAAACTCAAACTGAAGTCCTGTTTTATATGGATATTAATACTGTCTACATTGATGTTTATAAAAAGCTTTGAAATTTCTTAGGTATATTGATGTTATCTGAAGCCTAAGTGCTCAAATAGCCATAGTTACTAATGCAGATTTATCATAGAGAACTTCAAAAATATACATTTAATTTATACAGATGACCAATTCATACAGGGCATGAGCTATAGAAAAATTTACTTTTTTAGCCATTATGCACACACACACCCATCTCGTGATACTTCATTCTTCATACGTTCAGTCCTTTCAGGCTTTTTAAAAAAATAAAATAAACAATTCATAAGTTACACAATCACTAAAAGAACTAAGAAGCGGAACATCAAATTCACTCCAGACCATGTTGAAATGAAGTTTTTAATCTGAATGTGTCACTCCAAGGTTCTCAGCATGCAGGTGGCGGGCAGCTTTTCGTGGTGTACAGCTTGAGGGACACGCTAAGCTCTTTATGTGTCCAAAAGAAACTTCGACATCATGCCTGAAGTGATCAGCATTTGAGCCATTGCTCTTACGGATTGTAACCACTGACAAACAAGGATGATGAGAAAAAAGGAATTAGCTTTTTCTGAATATGCACAATATAGAAAAGGAGTTTCTTTACCTACATTATCTTACTTGAACCAAAAAACCACCTCTTGGACAGATATCGCCACCTTTGTTTTGCAAAGGAGAGAGAACAGATGCTCCGAAGGACAAGCAACAGGCCCAATGCCATACAGCTACACTCAGTGGCGGACTGAAGCCACATTTGCCTACCCTGCACACACCAAGCAAGAATTACGGAATTTTTTTTCCTAACAACTACCAAATAATCCAAATCCTACTTCCTATATCCTATATTGACAGGCATTTAAAAGCAAGGAAATCGAGTTATTCAAAGAATGTAACAAAAGCTCCCAGTTAAAATGGCAACCTCAGATAGACCAGGGCTCAGCCAGTCAATACATGCTAACCCATGGCCATGGGACAGTTTTACAGACTTGACTTGTTGATGAGCACTTTGTCAGGAAATGAAAGCCCTAATTAGAACTAAATTTCTAGCAGGGTGCAGTGGCTCTTCCCTATAATCCCAGAACTTTGGAGGCTAAGGTGGGAGAATTGCTTGAACCTGAGAGGTTGAGGCTGCAGTGAGCCATGTTTTTACCACTACACTCAAGCCTAGGTGACAAATATGATTTGTCTTACAACAGGGGTCCCCAACCCCTGGGCCAGGGACCAGTACTGATCTGTGGCCTGTTAGGAACCAGGCTGCACAGCAGGAGTTGAGTGGCAGGCAAGCAAGGAAGCTTCATGTGTATTTACAGCTGCTCCCCATCACTCACATTAGCCCCTGAGCTCCACCTCTTGTCAGATCAGTGGCAGCCTTAGATGCTTGTAGGAGTGCAAACCCTATCATGAACTGCACATGTGAGGGATCTAGGTTGTGTGCTCCTTATGAGAATCTAATGCCAGATTATCTGTCACTGTATCCCATCATCCCTAGATGGGACCATCTAGTTGCAGGAAAACAAGCTCAGGGCTCCCATTGATTCTACATTACCATGACTTGTATAATTATTATATATTATGATGTAACATATAATAGAATAAAGTGCACAAGGGTGGGTGTGGTGGCTCACCCCTATAATCCCAGCACTTTGGGAGGCCACGGCAGGCAAATCACCTGAGATCAAGAGTTCAAGATCAGCCTGGGCAACATAGTAAAAGCCCATCTCTATTAAAAACACAAAAATTAGCCATGCATGGCGGTGCATGCCTCTAATCCCAGCTACTCAAGAGACTGACGCAGCAGAATTGCTTGAAACTGGGAGGCGGGGGAAAGATCCAAGATGGCTGATCACTAGCAGCTCGGGATTGTAGCTCCCAGTGAAAGCGCAGAGAACGAGAGGACGCCACACCTTCACGTGAATTCTTGTTGCTCACGCACCAGGAGATTCCCAGCGGAGGAGCCCCTCTGGTTGCCAGCGCGACTCTTGTGACCGGTGAGGCGGTTTTGCCGGCGCCTGGGAGCGTCGATTCTTGGTGCAGAGTCAGAACAGCACCATCAATCTTAACGCCGCTGATTTAGTCGGTGCAGTGGGTTGCTCAGATTTCGGAGCTGAGAATCAATAAGTTGGACGTCCACTCAGAAACCCAATTACAAAGACGGTAAATACAAAGACCACAGATGGATAAATCTACAACGAAGGGAAGAAAACAGCCAAAAAAGGCTGAGAATACCCAAGATCAGAACGCCTCTCCCTCAGCAGGGGATCACAGTTCCTCATCAGCAACGAAACAAGCCTTGATGGAGAACGAGTGTGTTCCAATTACAGAAGCAGGCTTCAAAATGTGGATAATAAGAAACTTCTGTGAATTAAAAGAACTTGTTCTAACCCAGTCCAAAGAAACTAAGGACTTTGAAAAAAGGTTTGACGAAATGTTAACAAGAATACACAATTTACCTGGGCGCGGTGTCTCACGCCTGTAATCCCAGCACTTTGGGAGGCCGAGGCGTGTGGATCACGAGGACAAGAGATCAAGACCATCCTGGTCAACATGGTGAAACCCTGTCTCTACTAAACATACAAAAAAAATTAGCTGGGCATGGTGGCGCATGCCTGTAATCCGAGCTACTCAGGAGGCTGAGGCAGGAGAATTGCCTGAACCCAGGAGGCGGAGGTTGCGGTGAGCCGAGATCATGCCATTGCACTCCAGCCTGGGTAACAAGAGCAAAACTCCGTCTCAAAAAAAAAAAAAAAAAAAGAATACACAATTTAGAGAGGAACATAAGTGAATTGATGGAGCTGAAAAACACAATACCAGAACTACGTGAAGTATGCACAAGTTTTAACAGCCGAATTGATCAAGCAGAAGAAAGGATATCAGAGGTTGAAGACCAACTCAATGAAATAAAACAAGAAGACAAGATTAGAGAAAAAAGGATAAAAAGGAACGAGCAAAGTCTCCAAGAAATATGGGACTATGTGAAAAGACCTAATCTACGCTTGATAGGTGTACCTGAATGTAACGAAGAGAATGAATCCAAGCTGGAAAATACACTTCATGATATTATTCAGGAAAATTTTCCCAACCTAGTAAGACAGGATAATATTCAACTCCAGGTAATACAGAGAACACCACAAAGATATTCCTCAAGAAGAGCAACTCCAAGGCACATAATCGTCAGATTCACCAGGGTTGAAATGAAGGAGAAAATACTAAGGGCAGCCAGAGAGAAAGGTCAGGTTACCCACAAAGGGAAGCCTATCAGATTTACAGCAGATCTCTCAGCAGAAACCCTACAAGCCAGAAGAGAGTGGGGACTAATATTCAACATCCTTAAAGAAAAGAACTTTCAACCAAGAATTTCACATCCAACCAAACTAAGCTTCATAAGTGAAGGAAAAATAAAGTTTTTTGTGAACAAGCAAGCACTCAGAGATTTCATCACCACCAGGCCTTTACAAGAGCTCCTGAAAGAACCACTACACATAGAAAGGAACAAACAGTATCAGCCTTTCTAAAAAATACCAAAAAATAAAGAGCATCAATATAATGAAGAATTTACATCAACTAATGGGCAAAATAGCCAGCTAATATTAAATGGCAGTATTAAACTCACATATATCATTATTAATTCTAAATTTAAATTGACTAAATCCCCCAAACCAAAGACAGACAGGAAATTTGGATAAAAAACTAAAACCCATCAGTATGCTGCATCCAGACCCATCTCACATTCAAGGATACACAAAGACTCAAAACAAGGGATGGAGAAAGATTTACCAACCAAACAGAGAGCAAAAATAAATAAATAAAAAGCAGAAGTACAATTAAGCAACAAAGATCAAAAGAAGCAAAGAAGGACATTATATAATGATAAAAGGATCAATGCAACAACAAGAAGAGCTAAAGATCCTAAATATATATACACCCAATACAGGAATACCCAGACATACAAGACTTATAAAGAGACTTAGACTCCCACACAATAATAGTGGGAGACTTCAACATTAACATTAGACAGATCAATGAGATAAAAAAATAACAACGATATCCAGGACTTGAACTCAGATCTGGAACGAGTAAATGTAATTAACATTTATAGAACTCTCCACTTTAAATATACAAAATATACACTCTTATCAGTACCACATCATATCAACTTATAAGTTTAAACGAAATGTTGGTTGGCTCCTTGTTTGTTACTCTCTTCCCTCATTTTCTTTCATGTCTCCATTATTAAGGACAATTACAGGCATACCCATATTTAGACTGCATTCTAGCCTGGGCAATAAAGCATTCTCTCTCCCTTTCCCTCTTTCTCTTTCTTCCCCTTCTTTATTCTTTTTCTTATTTTCTTTTTCTTTTTCTTTTTTTTTTTTTTTTTTTTTTTTTGAGACGGAGTTTCGCTCTTGTTACCCAGGCTGGAGTGCAATGGCGCGATCTCGGCTCACGGCAACCTCCGCCGCCTGGGTTCAGGCAATTCTCCTGCCTCAGCCTCCTGAGTAGCTCGGATTACAGGCATGTGCCACCATGCCCAGCTACTTTTTTGTATTTTTAGTAGAGACGGGGTTTCACCATATTGACCAGGATGGTCTCGATCTCTTGACCTCGTGATCCACCCGCCTTGGCCTCCCAAAGTGCTGGGATTACAGACTTGAGCCACCGCGCCCGGCCCTTTTTTTCTTTAAAAAAAAAAAAAGAAAGAAAGAAAGAAAGAAACTGGGAGGCAGAGGTTGCAGTAAGCCAAGATTGTACCACTAGACTCCAGCCTTGGTGACAGAGTGAGACTGTCCCCCAACAACAACAACAAAATTAAAATTTAAAAACAAAGAAATAAAGTACATAATAAATGTAATGCACTTGAATCATCCCAAAACCATCTCCTGCCCCCACCTGCCAGTCCACAGAAAAACTGTCTTCCATGAGACCATTTCCTGGTGCCAGAAAGTTTGGGGAATGCTGCTTTACACTAAGATTTTGAGATCTTATGGCTACGGAAACCTGGTTGAACAGGTCTCTGTAAGAACTGAAGAGACTACTAAATTTAAAAGTAGTCTAGGAGGCTGGGTGTAGTGGTTCACCCCTGTAATCCCAGCATTTTGGGAGGCTGAGGTAAATAGATCCCCTGAGGTCAGGAGTTCAAGACCAGTCTAGACAACCTGTTGAAATCCTATCTCTAATAAAAATACAAAAATTAGCTGGGTGTGGTGGCGGGTGCCTGTAATCCCAGCTACTCAGGAGGCTGAGGGAGGAGAATCGCTTGAACCCAGGAGGCAGAGGTTGCAGTGAGCCAAGATTGTGCCACTGCATTCTAGCCTGGGCAATAGAATAAGACTCTGTCTCAAAAAAAAAAAAAAAAAAAAAAAAAAAAAAAAAAAAAAAAGCGGTCCAGGAATGAGGAAGTCAGAGAGTCTATGGATAACACTGAATGAACGCTATTTTTTTAAGGTCTATCCCAAAATGCCAGACACGATTTAATCCTCAGAACTCCCCAGTGAGATAGGTACGATTTCTCAGATCATCTCATTCTATAGAGAAGGAAAATAAGGCTGAAAAGATTCATAAAGTTGCCTACTCCCCACCACATATTACTTCCCCAGGGCTGCCATAACAAAGTCCCAGAAACTGGGTAATTGAACCAGACATTTGTTGGCTCACAGTTCTAGGGGCTGGAAGTCTAAAATCAAGGTGTCAGTTCCTGTGAGGGCTGTGGGGGAGCTTCTTTTCTATGCCTCGCTCTGAGTTTCTGAGAGCCTCAAGTGTTCCGTGGCTTGTAGCTGGGACTCTCCCTGTGTCTTCACATTGTCTTCCCTCTGTCCATGTCTGTCTCAGTGTCCAAATTTCCTTTTAATAAGGATGCCACTCATGTTGGATTAGGGCCCACGCCAATGACCTCATGTTACCTTGACTACCTCTGTAAAGACTCTTTTCCAAGTAAGGTCATATTTGGAGGCTGGAGCATTAGGACTTCAACAACTTTGG